>NW_010549630.1:97000-112445 GCF_000687285.1 Phaethon lepturus | reverse complement strand
GGGTGTTGGTCTCTTCTCCCAAGTAACAGACGATAGAACAAGAAGAAATGGCCTTAAGTTGTGCCAGGGGAGGTTTAGACTGGATATTAGGAAAAATTTGTTTACTGAGTGGTCAAGCATTGGAACAGGCTGCCCAGGGAGGTGGTGGAGTCACCATCACTGGAAATAGTCAAAAAATGTGTGGACGTGGCACTTCAGGACATGGTGTAGTGGGCATGGTGGTGTTGGGTTGATGATTAGACTTGATGATCTTGAAGGTCTTTCCCAACCTTAATGATTCTGTGTTTCTTCTTTAACTACTATGAGAAATTTGTATACATAAAATTGAATAGGTGAAGTTGATTGCATTTGTTCCTTCTAAAATATATTTTATCTCTTTTTCCAATCAAAGGATGGAGTGTGTGTGCATGTATTCTTTATGTAATCTGTCTGTAAAGATTATATCCACCCATTTATTCAAAGCTTTTTGTCTGTGGTCCCTCATGTGAACAGTTTTTCACAGTGTTCTGTGACTTCCTTAATTATCTTTAGGTAAAGCATTGTGAATTCCTGTTACTTGAAATAATCTGACTACAGTGACACAGCAGTGTTTTACATCAACAAGCAGGGTAGCTTTTACCTGCATTCACTCTGGTAATTAACACATACCTCTTTAGCAGGAATTGCCATGTCAAATATCTAAGCAAACAGTAGGAGTAGGTATTGGCATGATAGAGTCTACAAGTGTTGCCAAAAAAGGAAAAGTTCAATTCTTTCTTCAAAAGCAGCAGCAGTGAGTGATAAGCAGAAGTAATTTCTTAATAACTGCCATCCCTTCACTGATTAATGCCACAACAGAAGAATATAGGATTAAACATTCATTCTTGCACTTTGTTTCTAACTATGTATATAGCTGTTCCTGAATATTTGAGCTCCTATCTCTGTTTTCTTTGATGTTGTGTTAAATTTACATCAATGATACAGTATACCTGTTAGGAGCAATTGTTCTGCTGAGTGCTTGGGAATGTGAAGGTACATAACTGTTTGGGGACCAGAAGGTAAAAGTAGTTGATGACTCAGGGCTACCCCATGGCTGGCTAGTTGAAGACCCTACCATACCATGTTATTGTAGTGTTTGATACTTCAGATAATATTCAAATTGCTGACTGATGCACTAAGTGATAATGATGGTTTGCAGAGAAATTTCTGACCTCATCGTAATGATTTTCCTGATAGGCACTTCTTTGATGAATTGCCTGGTCTTAACCTATAGTGTGAGTTTTTAGGAATGAGTGATCTTGACATTGGTGAATGACTTACATGATAACTACAGTTCGTTCTTCAATCTACCCTAGATTCCCAGCGTTAAAGTGTGTGTGTGTGTATTATTCTTTTTTTTAATTATTGGAAACTTTTTGTAAGTATTATTTGACTTTTGTGCTATGTGATAAATACAACAAATTATCTGTGCAGTCCATCTCTTTGCTAAGACTGCCCTGAAAAAGTGCCATGAACTGCCTCTTATGTTATGGTCCGCAACAAATAATTGCTAATGCTGTTGAATATACAGTCATAGGATCTGAAAAAATTATTCTTGAGTACCATCTGTGGGCACTTGGTATCTGAATTCTTTCATTCAACTCATATTTTCCCTGCTGGTTTTGAGCATTCACCCCTCCATCTTGGTACTTGTTCGAAGTGAACACTGATTTTTCGTTTACTGAGTTACCCTTATTTACTGAAGCTACTTCTGCAGGTAGTATTTTATGTTTTTCTCCTTCCTGAGAAGGTGCTCTAAAGAAAAGGTTATCTACTACTTTGAATTAGAGGATTTCCTAGGATGTGTTAGAAAAAGGAGCATCTTTCACAAGAAAAGGGAAGAAAGAAACTAAACTTAGGTTCTATCATTAAAAAGTAATGCCTTACCTGAGCCATGTAGTATGAAAACAGAAGGGATCTCATTGTGTCTTCTGCTTCCTCTGCACATCACTGGTACAGGGTTGGAGGCTTACTGTGGACAAATTAGTTTAATTAATTAGAAGGATCAGAGTCCCAGCCAGACCAAATGCCAGAGGCTGGTATTCATCTTGGTTTGAGAGGAAATGGTCTATAATCCATTTTTTTTCCCCTGCTGATCCCAGAGAGCTGTGATTCGCCTTTTCTTCCAGGGATTGTGTGAGAAGTGTCTGACAAGTGCAGCTCCTTGAGCATTTCATGTTTACTGAGTATCTCATACAGTGGGTGGATGGTGGCAGAGAAAACTAAAGTTGAACTCTTCTACTTGGCTGTATTTTTTTGTGTCTGAAGTGTTCAGTGGTCTTCAGTGGACTTGGTGAGTGATTGCTCTCTGCTGGTTTGTAACACTTTTGTTCCCAGCATAGAAGGATCTTTGGTGGCTTTGATTTCAATCGGTTTCATATATTGCATATTTTTGCTTTCCAGTTAACTCAATCTGAAAACACCTGAGACAATTCTAACTAAGAAGTTGCAATGGAAAATTGAGAAAACCCCACATTGTTACAAGCTTTAAATCCAAAGACCTGAGAACTTTAAGACATACTCTGTTTTCTATCACTCAGAAATTCCAATATTACATTTTTTCTGTATTTTTTAACATATCTATCATGTTTATCTCCTAATGCAAATATAAAGACTTTAAATTTTACAGAGAAAACAAAGGCAAAGTAGTCATTAGGCAAAAAAAATTCTCTGTTATTGCACAGTTCATATTAGTACTTCCTAAATCAGAGATACCAATTTTTAATCTGCTAGTTGGTCTGCTAGTCTCATTATAATAAGAGGAGAAGTTGAAGGTAAAACTGTTTAAGACAGATGCTTGTTATACCTGTAACTTAGAAAGAAGGTAAGATTGATCCTGGTGTGTAATTTGTAAATTTTAAGAAATGATTTCTGAGGGACAAAAAGAAGGATAGTTGTTGCTGTGGAAGAAGGAACTTTGGGAAGCTTTTGGTTCATTCCCCTAACTGAAATTTGAGTAAACTGCAGTTGATGGGTGAAGGCTAGGAAGATCTTATGTTCTTATTAAGAAGGTTGGTCCTGAAGAAGAGAGGAGCAAAACTGAACTGCAGCAAAGGGGACACCAGGATAGACTTTCTGTAAAACACTGACATTTGTTACACTTATTTTGCTTTTTTTTTATTTGCCAGAGGTTAAACCAGCTCAACTGCTGATGGAATCCAGGACTTGAAAGAAACTTAAAAGATGATGAAGAATGTTGGTCAGGTAAGCAAGAACTTAACTAGTTTCCAATGGCCTATTGCAGTTGGCATCTTATGATCTTATGATCTTATGATCTTATGACATCTTTTGCTTGGCTGCAAATTAGATGAAAGGATTCACCTCATGAGTCAAGTAGAATGGAAACAGGCATTCTGCCCTGTGGTGTATCCTTCAGGTTTTGAAAGTGGGTTTAGCTGCAGTTTTGGAGAATGAGCTTACCAAAAATATTAAGAGCATTACATACCAAGGGCCAGGTTTATGCAGGTTATCTTCACCATAATGGCACACAAAAGTTAGTGTCTCCTTGAAGTACTTTACAAAAAACGACTAATATAATAACATAGTGAATACTCAGTGAGCAGTAGCAAAAGTCTGAATTAACTCTGGTCAAACTGATTAAAGGGATTAGGACTTTCTCTGACCATGGAGGAAGCAAAAGAGAAAGTAATGCAGTCATCATATTTGCCAGAAAATAGGAAAAGCTGAAACACCTGATGAGAGCTAATCAAGCTACTTGAATTAAAAAAGGAATGGATTTTTAAAAAAATGTTTGTAGCATCTCCAATTTTATTTTGTGAACTAACACTTCACTGTTATGCTAAAGTGTGTGCACTACTCAATGGCTTTGTAATTGCCCTTAAAAAGATTTAGGTAAACACCAGTTTTCTCAATATTTATATCATTCTGATGATATGTGAGCGTCTTGCAGCTTCTAATGCTTATGCTTTACAAAGCACTTGAGGTCTGTGTTGCTGTCCTACAGGGAAATTGAGGTATAGAGAGATATAGACACCTGTCCTGAGATTTAGGTTCTTAAGTGGAATCGCTGGGTAAATCTCTACCAAGGTCTTTCAACTGTATTTGGTTCTAACAACTTTGTCAAACTGTGAAACCAAAAATAGAACCTACAAGATCTTCTGCTTGAGTTTAGCGCTCTGGTTAGGTTATACATTTTAGCATGATATAGATAATTATGCAATCTTGATGGTGTTACCATTGTGGAAAGAAATATTTAGGAAAGTACGTATTCGGGCTTTTGAAGAAGTTTCCACAGTTATTCCACTAAAGTGGAAAAGTTGTGAACTAGAGATATTTCGGGAAACTAAGAGAAAATTCTACATTATGTAAACTTTGACAGGATGTAAAATAGAGATCCTAACAGTTATCTTCCTCTGGTTTATTTTGAAACCCTCTCCTTATCACAAGAACGGCACAAGTAACCTAAATAACCTAATAACATCTGAACATTTGGCCAACAGGTTCTGAGGGCATTCAGCAGCCTTGGGCTCATTACCAATAGATAGAAAGGTGTTTGCATCAACATAATCTTGAGACCTTGTGACCAGAGATTCCCCCCCTCTCCCCATTTTACTTTACTACTTTATTTTCTGGACAACTGTCTACAGCCATTTAACATTTTGTTAGACCAACTGCTAGAGAGCTAACATATAATTCTTCCACTAATGGGATGCACATAGGTAAATAAGGATGATAGCTTTTGGTTTTATTTCTGTTAAGTCCTATGTACTTAAAATTTCTGCTCTTACTCTTACTCAAATAATATTTTTATTTTTGCATTTTTTGCTCTAGAAGAGCACAATAATCTTTGTGTTTGATTTCTTAAATAGATATTTCTTGGTGGCTTGTTGCTTTTATAGATTTTAGCCTGCAGGAACTGGACTCAAAAATGCCATTAAATCTTAGGAAGATGGTTGGTCCCTTCAATCCCAAGTGAAGTCTCAAGACACAGAGAATTTTGTAGTAGAATATAAATACAGACAATAGCATGTCTGTTCCGTTCTCAATATTATTGATGGAAATTAAGCTTCAGGAGATGAACATTAGAAATAAGCAACATGTAGAAGGGGAGAAGGGATTCTTTATGCCTTTTGGGGATAATGAGCTGGTGTAGCCACCTCCCCACTGAAAGGAAAGCCCGTAGAAAGTGCTCCCATTACTGCTGTGAAATGTGTCCAAGAATTGTTCATTACTGCTAAAGGACAAGGACCAAATGACTAGTAACACAGTTCCTGGGAGATTCACACAATTCTGAATTTTAATTCTAGAGACATAAATACTCACAGAAAACTTTCACATGCACTTATTGTATTATGTTTCCAACTGTTCCCCAAAGGCAACCCAGCGGCACTCGCTGCTGAAAATACCGTTGGCAAATGCAGCTTAAGAGCATTTTTACTATCAGTATAAATATAAAACAATTTCAATGGATTTTTGTGTATTCTCTTATCAGTACTTCATATTTTACTAAGAAAGCCCCAGCATAGTCATGTCTTAAAAAACTGTATCTATGTCTATAATGGTGGATGATACATGTGTATCTCACCCAGGCGCTGAATCTGAGAAAATGTAGACAGGAAGCTCAGCACCTTCTCACATTTTCTGAAGGATTTCATGAGGATACACAAAACCTTACATCAGTTTTGTTGCTTGTCTATATGTTTTAATTCCCACCACTATTTCTCCCTCCCTGTGGATTCCCGTATGGTATAAATTAGTAGTGTACTATTGTTTTCAGTGGTTATACCAAGTAGCTTCTGCTTACAATCTGTCCCTTGATGTTTCCTTTGTTTAGATGTTTTTAGTTCTGTTGGCCAAGTTTTGAGTGCTGTGCAGTTATTGTATGCCATTTATTATATAATCTGACAAGCTGAATGTTTGACACATACAGTGAATACAGGAAAATTATGGAGGGACAGGAAAACATGTTCTATTAAACATTAAAATACATTGTTATTCTTAAGTTTTATAAAATCTCATCTTTTATAGTTAAAACTGGGATGTTTTTCAGAATTTGTTGAAGTTAAATACTTTTGATATGGAATGACTTGAGCCCTCCTAGCTGTACAGTAGGATTCTTTCATTTAATTTATGTTCAATACGTAAAATATTGCATCAACATAAGTGAAGATTTTAAGGAAACCTTCTGTTCATGGTTTCTCTTTTACTGGATTCTCTACGCAGCACAGTTGTTTCCAGTTTCATAAAGAATTTGTTTGGTTTGGGTTTACTGCTTTCTACCCTTAGCACAGGGAGGGTGCCTGTTTTCTGGGAAGGTAGAGAAAAGAGACCTCTTACATTCGATGAGACTGAACATTCCCATATATGATGTATATATAATTAACGGGACAGAAGAAAGAAACACCACCAGCTGGCTTTGCCTAGAATAGCTTAGGTGAATGCAATGCAAGTAAATGAGGGAGAAACACATTTTTAAGAAACGAACAAAAACCAGACTAGGCAAGTGTCTCGGTGGTCTTCTGTTTTCCAAGATCTCTTTTGTGGCAGAGAGATGAGACTTCCATTTTCTTCAGAGCTTCTCTATGTGTTTATACATCTTCTTCTACGAGTGACAACTAGAGGAACTAGAAACTTTTCTATACTGCTGGACTGGATTTTTTTCTACTAGGATAAAGAAAACTGTTTGCAGCTCCAGGATTGATTGGCTAGCTCATTGCAGCTCTGAACACATTTTTTGGTATTCTGTGCCGGAGACACTAGAGTTCAACACAGGAAATAATTTAGGTACGAGAGAAACTAGTTGTCAGCTTCCCAGTAACAAATAAAAATTACACATAATTTCAGATAAGAGGTCTTCAATCTCTGTTTTATAGAGCACAGTGGTCCATAGGCTACTTTGAAGTGATCTGAAAATGGTAACTGAGACAAGCAAATGTATTGCTATTTGAGGTGAATTTTGTACACAGCTCAAAGGCGTGGGATTTCTATGTAGTTGTAGGACCGTTATGTTAGCTTTATTTGCTCTCACTGGCCTCAGAATGAGAGGGTGTATGGTGGTCTTAAAAAAAATGTATTAATTCTTGGCTTCTTGTTATGAGTGATACTGTATACCAGAAAATAACAGTAATTAACTCAATTTATATTAACTAGAAGTCATCTTCTGTTCAACTTTCTTTTCTCAGGATGTAGAGTTTTAGGGTTTTAGTGCCTTAAATTTCAGGAATTGTATGTTATTAGAACACAGAGTAGCTTACTTGTACAGGGCAAGGTACTGACAGCAAAGGTGAAGGCGCGAAAATCGCAAAGTTTGTTAAAATCTGAGAACTCAGTGTTCCAGTATTGTTTTTCCCACAAAGGTTTAATGGTGGAGTTTTTACTTCCATTCATATTTTATCACACAGAAACATTCCATGGAACTGTAGTTTTGGAGGAAAAGACGTCTGTCAGTAATACGAAGTTAGCCCCAGGGCACCAAATATTTGGCAGATAAGTAGCTGAGAAATTAATCTCTTAGCAACTTCTATTCTCTATTTACCGTCAATCCCATGCCAAAGATAAAGTGCTGGGGGCTTAAAGAATTTGCTGTTGAAGTTCATTTTACACCCTTTCTCAACAAAGGGTCTTATAAAATAGGAAGAAATATCCTGTTGTGTATAAAAACATAATGCTGAATTGGTTAATATATGAATCATCATAAACTGGTGGGTCTTACTGCAAGAATCAAGTGGGGAATCCAGTTTATATGTGTCCTGGTTTTGGCTGGGATAGAGTTAATTTTCTTCCTAGTACCTGTGTTTTGAATTTGGGGTGAGAATAATGTTGACAATGCACTGATGTTTTAGTAGTTGCAAAGCAGTCAGGGACTGTTCAGCTTCTCATACTGCCCTGCCAGTGAGGATGCTGGGCCAGCACGAGAGGCTGGGGGGGGACACAGCCAGGACAACTGACCCAAACTAGCCAAAGGAATATTCCATACCATATGATGTCATGCTTAGTATATAAACGATGGGGAAAGATGGCCGGGACCGCTGCTCGGGAACTGGCTGGGTATCAGTTAGTGGGTGGTGAGCAATTGCATCGTGCATCACTTACATGGTGTATTCTTTTAAAATAACTTCTTCTTCCTCTCATTATCATTTTCTTACCTTCCTTTTTGTCCTATTAAACTGTCTTTATCTCAACCCACAAATTTGGCATTTTTTTTCCCCTGATTCTCTCCCCCATCCCACTGGAGGGGGGCAGTGAGCGAACGACCCATCAGAAAATTTGGTAATAATGATTTCTTTCGTTACTTTCTCCTCCTTCGTCTCCCCAGTTTAAGATGAAATGACTTTTTTTTTGTGGTGACTGAAATTCCACAATTTTTTGCAGCTGTTTAAGGTGTCAAGTGATTCATGTCAAGAAACTATTGCACAGGTGATGAGGGTTTGACAGGGTAGGTTTCCCAATAGGGTATTCTAATGTCTTTTCTTTATATGTAGTGTGTCTTTCAGAAAAGGAAAGAAAGAAAAAAGGCCTCCTTGAAACTTTTTAACATTTTCTGAAAGTTTGTGTTTCAGAAAAAGAGTCCAAATTACTTCCAGGATTTTCACAAGGTTTGCTGGGGGGTGGTGTTTCATATTTTTTTTCACTAGAAAATGAAGCAACTTTTTATAAGCTTTCTAGCTGACTCTTAATTTCTTACTTAAAAGTTCTGACACAGCAGTACATACGTGCCACTGAACAAAAATATGTATTCCTAAATATGTTGGCACAACATGCTTTGTACATAATACTTCGTATTATGTTTTAGAGTGAGTTCTGTTGGCTATAAATCAGTACACTTAAGTTCTGTGAATATTCGTTATAAAGGCCTTTGCCCTGGAATAATTCTGCACCCCAGAGTACTTTGTAGTGGCATGATAAAATGATGTATTTTATTTATAGGCAGTTGCTGCACACCTTTACATTTTATCAATTATTCACAACAAGAAGAAAAATCAGAGTGAGAGAAAGCAAAGACTGAGATAGATTGTATGCAAACAGAATAAATCATGAGAGCTTGTATTGTCAGCCCCATACAATCAGGGGAAAAAAGTGAAGCTGGTTTGAAAAGTATCAGACATTTCGTAAAAAAAGGGGTTTATCTTCTTGTTTTTCTTTTGTGAGAGAGGATCATGGAAAAGAACTTTCTTCAGAATGGGGTTCTTGCACAATTTTCCTGTTTATCTCCAAGCGATCCACAAAGGCTAATTCCATAGTAGGAAAAAAAGCTAAACTTACTATCCTGAGTCTGTCCCTGGATGTACTTTTCCCTTTCTATTGCCTACATAGGGAGACAACTGAGACTTACTTTAAGTTAAAGATAGGCTGTGTGAATGCATCATAGAATTAGTCTGATAACAGATTGGATTCTCAAGTCATCGCTTGACTCCAGGTCAAGATTCACAGAAAACCTTCAATTATAATGATGATGTTAATATGAAAACCATAATACATAACTGAAGACTAAGTTCATCCTTAGGTCTTTAAAGTAGTAATCTAAAGGTGGCATCCAGCTTAGAAAGTGCCTCAACTATTTGCTCCTGAAACTGGGAGAATATGCTTTATACATGTCTTAATCTTATGCTTTACCCTGATTATGGGAAACTTGAAGACTGTGTGGGCTGAATGGACCTTGGTCTGAAAAAGTGGGAAAGTTTCTTGGTTCTTATGGTATAGCAATATTATTAATAGACTGAAGAAACTCATCAGAATATCTGGTCAAGAAAGAGTATTGTAGAGCAGAAACCAGGAGATGGTAATCACAGTTACCCAGCCAGACTGAAATCTGTATCTCAACCCAAGGATAGGGACATTGTGTTGTGTAAAGACACTTTCTGAAATGCCTATTAAGCTTCTTTAACATAATAGAAAGTAAAGAAAGGTGAAGTGTTACTATTTTCGAAAGTTTTGATGACTTCTGAAATTTTAGATAATTGGTGCCATTAAAACTGTTAGTGCCATGAACTAGATCTTGCTTATTTTAAAATCATCTTGAAAGTGATGGATGTTAGAAAAGCAGCTACAGTAAATGCATAGAAATTATTCCCTTCTGCAGGAGCCTTTTATGTTCAGCATTAGGATTCTATAATTGATATGTACCTTCTATAAATCCATACTGCTGTTCATAAATACATGCTCAAGTTAATATTAATTCATGGTCTGATGTGTGAAATTGTTAAATTTTTTGCATGCATGTATATTAAGAATAATACCCAAATGCAAGTAAAGCAGCTTCTTGTTACAAAAACATGATATGAAGAAGTATCACCTTTAAAGGATACATATATAATATTGCTGAACTCTTACAGTGAATGTTGTGGATTTAGGTGCAGAATTATGCATACATAGAATGAAACTATTTTTACAAATCTACCATGGCTGTGTCTCATCTTGTTACAAGTGTGTAGTAGTGGTAATACTACACAAGTCAGTGGTGTAACTCTGGAGTTGTACTGACAGACCACCAAAAGAATCCTATCAGTTGAAGTAGGCTGTAACGTAGTTATCGTGGTTGGTGTGAGACCAGAATCAGGCCCATGCTCTTTTAAAACCATTGGAACGTGTAATAGTGATGGATTGAGTTATTCTCTTACAGCAACTTTACTATACTTTAATCCTGCAATGAAATCAACCATCACTTTCCTCATAATGATGAAAATCAAATCCAGAGATACCGACCGTCATAGTGTTCCTTGTAATGTAAGCTCAAAGGGTCACTTTTGCTTTATACTAGTTTTATAAAATGATTTCACTACTTGTGCAGATAAAACAACAGGCATTTAGACCAACTCTGCTGAGTTAAATACCTCTATATTTGTTGGGAGAAAGTGTTTGTCACCAAATGCTCTCATGGTTGCCTATTTTTGGGACAATACGAATGCTTGAGTAAGTATTACACAGACAGCTCCAGAGTCCTCAAGTTTAGGCATTTACTGAAAAGTTTTCATTACCAGGCTTGAATCTCAGTTATCCTCCTATGCTTTGAGTACTATATTTCTTATCAGCAAAACTGTGTGTTTATATCAGCAAAATCAGCCTTGGTTCTGATCTTTCCAATGTATTTATACTCTCTTCACATCACTTTGAATGTCTGCAGAAGATCACAGGCAAATTTCGTGTCACAATTTAATCCTATTTGAAAGCTGTGAGAAGTCCTTAAAAAAATAGTTATGCATGTGTTCAGCACAGAAATGTACGCAACTAACAGCCACTTGGGTGATGGAAAATTGTTTGCTGTAGGGAGAACGGCAGAAAACAGATGAACCAGTGAAAGTATGTACGAATGAAAAAGCGCACATTGACACAACTACAGCTAAACTCGTTAGAGTAGTACAAGTAACAGTGGTTTGGTTAAATGGAGATGAAGATTTTGACTTCTTATGGATTACTATATGACCAGCTTTGGCATCACTGTAGTGATGTTATATCAACATCATTGTTATCACAATGATGCAATGGGATTAATTGTGAAGAATTCACAAAGAAGATTCATCATTTCTGGAGATCCCTTTAGCAGTTTCCTGCTTGTAGTATACTATGTGGTTTTCTTTGGCTTTTAGCTCATATGTAAGACTAATGCAAAGTGTTTGACAGAAAAAGACACATGTTGCCTCTTTTGGGGACACTCCTGTCTGCAGATGGGACAGTTTCCACATACGGATCATGTTTCTGGGATTTTCTGCTCTAGCTATGTGACAGAATTGAAGATTACAGCTCTCAAGGCCTCCTGTTTCATTTAATTTTCATTTTATTTAGTGGGATTGGATGTTTGTGAAAGCAATTTTTATGTGCTGAGGATTTTTCTGACTTTCATTACCTGAAAGGGTCTCAGTTTCATTTCTTTGAACACTTGTGGTATTATACTCTAAACCCTTACCTTAGCCCTGATAGCAATGGGGACACTCAGGCGTCTCCATCTTATGTCATACTATTTTACAGGGACATGAATCTCTGTGCTGAAACCAAATAGGGAGACATGTCTACATTGCAGTGTGTGACAGCAAATAGGGTGAAACATACTCTCCCAGGCTCTGCACAGGGCCACAGGTTGGGACTTCTAGAACTGCTACAGGAAATGACACTCAGGTGCTATGGGGAATGCTGGTAAATGTGTACGTGGACCTGGTTTTTTTGACATAGCTCAATCAGTTCCCATAATCTCTTCAAGGATTATAGTGACTTGTCTGTCTCTTTACACATGTATGACTTTGAGGCTGCTGCAAACCGGAACTGTGTACGTAGAAACTTTTGGGTTCCATTTTGAATATAGTGCAATGTGCAGTGAAACCCAAACTATGCTGCTGTTACGGGAAACAGTATGGTATGTGGAACTTCACTGTAATACACGGGAAACGTTGTTGAGCCCCACTGGGAGTAAGATGCAAGGATACAAAAGATATGGTTGTCTTTTCCTTCCTACTTCCGTGTTAGGAACACTCACAAAGGGTGTGGGAAGCCAAAGTTCAGCCTTTTTTCTTTCTGACAAGTGGGAGGCCTACTTTCAGATCTTCTCTGTTTAGGTAAAAATTAAAGTTGAACTTGGATGAACACCAACATATTGAGCAAAATGCAGGACTTTGCTGTATCTTCTGTCAGTCATGTAAATCTAACTAGTTTTTCTATCAGAATCTTTAATCCAATGAAAATCCCAGGTGAATCTGTGGATAATTCTTAAGTTGACCAAAATGGCATTTTTCAGCAGTTTGAGGAGAGAAAATGATCCTGCTCTCTTTTGCATTTTGTTTGCTCTATTTTTCAGGGAAAGATCACTTACCAAAACAATTGTATATTAGTGTACTTTGTTACATATTCTTCTTTAGTTTTTCGTAATGCAAACTCTGGCAACATGCTGTCTTTAAAGATGTGGATTTGAGTCAACTATAAAGGTTGAAATAGGTTGGAAAATAAAACTGGATGGTAAGGAACTGTTCTACACACATTGTGATTTCTAACAGGTGAATCTCGTTTCCACGGTGGAAGTATTTATGAATAAGCAGTGATTAGAAAAAGTAATTCAAATTTATTAGAACTGATCCAGTAATTAAGTCCTTACTCCTGTTTACAATTGCATGCTCAGCTGTATTTGCAGAAGAAGCACAGCTTGGAGGCAGTATGAAGACTTCCATTCATCCTTACAGGTACTAGGAGGGAACCCTAAAAAGAGGAACTATCTTCCCCCTCTTCCCCCTTTCCCCCCCCCCCTTTCCCCCCCCCTCCCCCCCTTCCCCCCCCCCCCCTTCTTTCAATTTTCTGTCATTCTTCTCCCCTTAGCTCTTGCTTAAAGAGAGATTTAAGTATGTTGAACTTACTGTGTGGTAAGCAAAGCTCCTATGTTCCTTAGCTTTTCCCTCTCTGGAAATTAATTCTGTTCAGGGAGCAACTCATCTGCTCTTCTGGATAGTAATAATAAATAGAAATTCCCCTCATATTCATATTGAATGAGCAGAGGTCTGTGTATGGACTTGTACCGTGCTATGCAATGAGAGAGAGTGATTGTCTTTCTGTCTGCTGGTTCAAAAACAGTCTAAAACCCTCCAGGTTGATTTGGAACTGATGTCAATACTTGGCACAAACACAGTATTTTCAGGTTTGGGGGCTAACCTTGGACCATCTGTAAAAATAGCTATCCCTCTCTCCTTCAAATATGTCAGGATACAGTCCCTGAAATGTCCTGCTGTGTAGAACTGCAACAGTACCAACAGGGTTGGTGATATTTTGGGGTTATGAACTTCAGCTGGTTGCAACAATAGGAGCATCTCCTAAATAAAAAGACTAGACTAATACATGTACTGAAGCTGCCTGGGACAGGAAATTAGGGGCTTTAATTTTCAGAATGAAATACAGTCTTCTATGATCTATTGTGGATAAGAAGAAACAAAAGCATTTTCTTCCTGGCAGTTCTCTAATTATTCTAATTGGAAAAGGAAGAGGCTGTTGTGAAGGATAACATAAACACCTGGGAGTGCACTTAAACACAAGTAGCACTGAAAAGATGCCAGCTCATTCTCAAGTGTACACTTGTTGTTCTCTGAATAGAAGTTAGCCTTGAAATTTGCATAGCAAAAGGTTCAGAGTGAGTGCCAGTACCAGAGTGGAATACATTTAATTAAAGACAACAGCAAAGGTAAATGATACTCTTTTGTGTGTGGGGGGGGGAGGGGGCGGGGTTTCCCCCCTTTGCTTGATTAGGAGCTACTTGTTTTGGGATTGGGTGAACAGAGCAAAGTTTGTTGTTTAGTTCGCAAGGGCATAAAGGGAGGCAGCGATGAGAGCTTTGGATGTTCCAAGTAACAGCTGGATTTCCCCAAGCTGCCATCTGGATTGTAACTCTTATCTTGGAGATAGGTGCCTTCTCATGATAGCACTTCAAGAATGAAAAAGTGTTTGCCAGAATGGCTTGTGTTAGCTCTAAAAATAGGGCCATGTACGAAGTCTCAAGGAAATTCTCCTGTAATTAAAAAGGATTCCAGTTTAAATTAAATCGTGCTAGTAAAAACTTGCTTGAATATTGAGCCTAGATTTACCAGTGGGTGGTTTTTGATATGCTGCCAGTCCCCACCTGCTTTTCCCCACCAGAAAGGTACATGCCTAATGTCCCCTTTTCAATTTCTGTTGTACTTACTATCATTTTCTATGAGGAAGTGTTCAAAACCTGACACTTATGGGAGAGTGGGAAGGAAAGGATTTATAGCAGAGTATGTGTATTAATATCTACTAATAAAAATGCCTTAAAATTTCCATTGATTCTTACTGATGGTCATTATTTGGCCAGAATTTTTAAAATACCTATATTAAATAGAGTAAAATTGTCTTTAACTATTAAGCTTTCAGGATCTAATTTTTACATAACCATTAGCAAGGTACAAAGCTGTATGGAGCTTCTCAAATTCAGTCTTAACAGAATTTGTCGAGGTAAGATACCATATTCAGGATATTTGATTGATTCTTTTCTCCACAATAATGACAGCAATATATGCTTCTAAGCCCCGCACTATTTCCTCAAATATATAGTACAACTGATGTCTCACAGAAAGTCAGTGTCTGTTACCTCAAATAGTGTAATCAGCACAGTCAATAACCCAGAGTTAAAATATCTTTAAAGGACGTAGAAGTCAGCATAAATGTTTCTGAGGTCTTTAAAGGTAAAGAAATATGCTTGTGCAGATATCCTGTGAAATACAGTGTTGCTTTTGTTCTTTCAGAGGTAGAGTTTGATGCAGTTAATGGGAACTTTTGATACAGACTTTAGAAAGTTTCACAAAACTGTTGCAGAGCCTATTGGGGTTAAACAGGGACAACTTGGGGTGCTGTTTTCAGTCAGGAGTCTGTTAAAAGCCCAAGGAAATTCAGGATTGTTGATCCTTTTCTTGTCTATATTAAATTAGAGAAATAAAGACTAGAATTATACCAATAGAGAAGAGGCTTAGTTAAGTCAGTTCCTGCT
>NW_010549630.1:77681-96969 GCF_000687285.1 Phaethon lepturus | reverse complement strand
CTGCTGAGTGGCTAAACATCACAAAAACATTGCAACAACTAACGTTAATCCAGGAGACTGATCTCTGCCAGGCTTAATGTCCCTTATACCTGGGCTGTGGTACTTGCACAGAAGGTGTACTGTCAGGTGTCCTTGTCTCTGTTGAATGTAATTGAATGTGGCTTGATTTTTCTCTTGTGTTTAACAAATAGGTAAAACAAGGCCAGGGCTCCATGTGACATACTTCACCACAGCTCTGTTTGGCCGAGCTTGTTGGTACAAAGTAAATGAATTGCATTATTTTTCTTCTACAGAAAAATATTGAGGAAAATCACTCTTCTTTAAGAAACAAGTAAACTTGAGAGACAGAGGAAATGAATGATTCTTTACAAATCTATAAGGAGCTTGTTGCTGACAATGACTTTACTGCTTAGTGTTTGAGTGCCGATTCTGTAGACGAATTTCTGATTGTGCATTCTTTAAGGGTGTGTGAACAGCATTAATATTTGCACTTGTTCCAGTCTCTGTAGGCTCACAAGAGAGCTTGCCAAGTTCATCTAGGCTGTACACTTTGCTCCTGTGATCTTGCAGTGCTTTCTGGAAAAACTCTGGGGGGTTAACACATCGTTTGGAGATGTAAACTCACAATGTTTTGTTTCAGAATCCATGAAGAAAAATAGGTAAAGAGCAAGCTCTGCCTCGGAGGGAATATCCTGATGTGATTTATAAATCCGCATGGATTAATCTATCAAGTTCTGATTTATGAAATACATTATGTTGACCAACTATATTACTCTACTGATTCAAGAGTCTTGAAATTTGTATGAAAAACAGCAATCCATCATAACATTGAATTATGTGCCAGTGATGCATAGCAGTATCTCTCAAAATCCTTGATTTTTGCTCACCCTTTTTGTTAGCAAAATTCATGTTACCTAATATACTTCTTAGAAAAATATGTTAATACAGATATATGTGATGGACAGAATATATAGCTAACTTTCTGGGCTTTTCATTAAGGTATATAAGGTTGACCAAGCTTTTGAATTCTTCAGCCTGAAGCAACTGTCTGTCTGCTTAAAAATTTTCTGATTTTGAAAAAGGTAAAATCATAGAACTGTGGAAAAGTTTGGGTTGGAAGGGACCTTTAAAAGTCATCTAGTGCAACCCCCCTGCAACAAGCAGGGACATCTTCAACTAGATCAGGTTGCTCAGAGCCTCATCCAACCTGACTGTGAATGTTTCCAGGGATGTGGCATCTACCACCTCTCGGGGCAACCAGTTCCAGTGTTTCACCTACCTTCATTGTGAAAAAATTTCTTCCTTACGTCTAATCTAAATCTACCCTCTTTTAGTTTAAAACCATTATCCCTTGTCCCTGCTAAAGGAGGTAACTTTAGCTACAGGCTCTGCTAAAAAATCTGTTCCCATCTTTCTTATAAGCCTGAACTACTGAAAGGCTGTAATAAGATCTTCGATCACTCATATTTTTAAAACGAGGAACCTGTTTCTAACAATGTGTCTTGCAAGTGATGATTATTGCTGCAACTGTCAGAATGAAGTACTGAAAGCTCAAACAGAGGTTGAGGTTGGGTCTCCTAGTAATGCTGCAGAGATATCAAAAATGGAGTTTTGGCATGAACTCATTGTGTTGTGGTTGTCTTCAAATAGAAACAGACCTTGTCGGTATAACAGCACTATTATGTTTTTGGAAAAAGGCCTTTCTTGCACCAGCAAGAATTTCCCCTCTCTGAAAAGAAGAGTTACAGCTGCAACTATTTTCAATTTTATATTGAGTGTGTCCCTTCATAAAGGATCTCTTAGGTAATATTACATCTTCATCATATTTGAAGAGCTTAAATGGGAAGAAATGCTTCTGGTAAGTCCTAACCTATATAAATTGCAAGAATATTTTGCTAAAGCAACTGGTTATTCTCTGAGAGATTTAAACACTCAGTGACAGCTACACCCTTCTGTTTTAAAGCCAGTTCATATTGAAGAGTATTTTGCGTCAGAAAAATGCATCATTAACACTTGAAGAATGGCTGTGGATATACAGAACTGGGAGAGCAGCGATAAAAGAACAACATAGAAAGGGCCATATTGTACAAGGTGAATGAGACTTGATGCTAGGACAAGAGAACAGGAGAGAAATTAATAGAAGAAAAGCATCATGTCTCTGGCAGGATCAGAGTTGGTGCAGGATTATTATAATTTGATGCTAGTATGAGGAAATTACAATGTACTAGTCCATCCAGAAGATGTAAAAGGCATTTCTCTGTGAATTACAATGTTTCTTGGGGTTGTTTTTACTGCAGCATATTTTAACAACTGAAGATAACTAATTTCGTGGTCCCAGTCCTGAACTATTCCATTCTGCTCTGAGTGTTTACACCGTGCCTATCAGTGTGATAACTTAATGTCCATCACTTCTATATTTGTAATGTGGACATAGATGCTGTAGAAACCTAATCTACACTGCACAAAATCTCACTGAAGTATCACTAGGCCATGATTAATTGGACCTTATATTTACAAATTGAGTCAGCAAGTTGAATCGGCAACCTTTATTCTTCCTTCATTACATTACTGTTATTTTGTTACATTAACACCTATGCATCTGCAATTGAGATCACAGTTCCAGTGTGGTAGATACATAGGGTGAGAGAGTGTCTGTGCCCAAAGAAAATAACTGGCTAAAGAAGGAGTAGAAAAGGAACAGACATGTAGAAACTATTGAAGACTGATAGGTTTTATATTGTCTTACTGTATGCCTTAAGTAATTTTTGATAATGAAGACCACATACAGTGAAATTCAATATGTTGCTCTCACTGTTAGAGGGTTTAAAATCTCTTTCAGTACATTTTGTGGATAAAATATACCTGCATGGATGATGCAGTTTGGAAAAGAAAAATAGCATACCAAATAGGAAATTATTTTCCATCATGATAGTTATGCTACACACAAACGCTGTTTTCAGTGCAAGTCTAGGTATGTCCAGATAAATCAAGAAGTAACTAAACCTCATGCCAGTTCTGTCAATTTTCTGATGTCCCTGCACAAGCACATTGGGAATGATTGAAGAATTATACCATGTACAGGGTCTGTGTGACTTAAGTGCGTCTCTGTGAGGATCTTATCACAGAGGAAAGCATAGAAATAATTTGCGTGACCAAAGTCCTGAAAAGTAAGGAAGATATTTAGTTCAATCAACAGAAGTGGCATAAAAAATTACATCTTTAGATCCTTACATCTTTAGCAACAAAACAGAAAGCTTAGATTTCCTTTTAGTAGCAAAGTAATGGGAATTCTATCACTTGGTTCCTCATTATCTAGAAATGGAGAGGATAAAGTGGATCAAATAGGCACAAAAGCAGAATTACTTGATTTAGTGCTATATTTTAATAACTTGTATTCTTGAGGCTCACTGCAAAGGTCACTGAAATCAGAGGAAGCCTGCTGAATTTGTAGCAGGCTCTTGAGCATTATATTAATGCTGTATGTTCTTTTACCTATGCACTTAACATTGTCATTTAGTTCTGCCTCTTAACTGGTTGCTTCACACAGATATTCTATATATCATCTACAAATTGAAATCTGGCAGCTGAATCTGTACAGTACTTTTAAGGATCAGGCTCTAAATCAGTATGCATTTAGCACACGCTGCTGGCGGACTCAAAGCAGCAATGTATGGCAGCCTTACTCTGCAGCTGTGTGCTGTTTACTGACACTAGAGTCACAGCACAGCTTTCTGTGATGGGATTTTTTTCTCTTTCTCCTTTTGTAGATGATTTGATTCTTCCTTTAAAAAGGCTAAGACTGATTACAATAGGGTTCAGGCCAAATTGTCTTGAAACAGCTCCTGTTTTTTTGGTGACAGAAGGAATAAGTTAAAATGAGCAATGCCATTTTCCCTTACTATCTGTATAATCCTTCACATTGTGCCTAACCCTTGAGTTAGCTTGAGTGAAGAAACCCGCACCTCCTTATATCAATGGTGAATGCGTTTAATTTCTGTATACGTGAATACACAATGGCATAGGAGTGGATATATGTTTTATATAGATGATATTGCTCCATTTGTACACTTCTTACATATAGTACTCCTGATATAGTACAGGGTGTCTGTCTGTAGCTGTAAGTGTGATCCCACGTAACCTGTTCATTGTAATGATGATCAGAAATAATGCCAAATTGATTGTGCTGGCACAGAGGTTCTGTGAATGTTTGGGGTGATCATGAAATACCTCTTGCATATGCTGCATTTTTGTAAATCCCAAATGTGATATATACATCTTGCAGGAAAAAGAAATGTGAATCATTTTGGGGACATCCCAATGTTAGTGTCAACAAAGAAAGATAGCTCCCATTGCATCAGCAAGTTACCTTACTGACCACTGTTTTAAAACTGTAAAAGGTATTGGAGGAGAAAAAAGTACACCTAGTGGCAAGGTTGTGATGTCCAAATTCCTTAAGCAGGCAGCTGATGGGACAGGCAACACCTGAGGGAACTAAGCAAGCAGAGTGGCACGTATGCAGCAGGCATCGGGGTGACAAGGCAGGATGGTAGGAGAGGGGGAAAGAATAGCATTCAGAAGTGCATTAGACGCTCATCCAAAAAAGCAATTCCCTCCCGGTGATTGCATTGGACCATTTTTTTTTCCAAGGGGCTCATAAGTTCTGGCATAACTAACAGGCTAACAGTTCTGTCATAGACCTCTTCCTCAGTTCTCACCTGAGTAGCAGGAACTCCTATTGGACTTTCTTAGCATACATTAAAAACGTGAAGGAACCAAACCCCAGACATCATTACCTTAGCTCCATTGTAATTAGTATGTGTAGGTGCCTATGTATGCGTGTTCATAATAAGGTCAGGGTAACAGATTAAAGAGAAAAATTGTAGACCTGTTACTTGCAGACTTTTCTCTTTTACAATGAAATTAAACAAAAGGTAAAGCATGCATTCCTGTGGGCAATGACTATGGGAATTCAACTGTTCTTTAGCACTGTCATATATATATGTTTCCATATACAGAATCAGACTGTGAAAGTAGCATGAAGGTTACCACTACACTGGTATTTCTTAAATCACTCACACAGCTTGTGTATTAATTCAGTTTGATTGGCAAACATTGAGGTTTTCTTTTTCAAGGTGATTTGTTTGTTTTAATTTCACATGTGCCTTCCCAAAACTATATTCTTAACTATGGCTTGAATAACTAAAAGGCCTTATTAATACTTACAGTTGCACAAAAGTACATTTCATTATATGTATCAATGATACATTGGAAGGTTTAATAAGCCAGTATTTTATCCATGCACACTTCTACATATGTACAATTCCAGCATACACATCCAATTAAGGGATTCTGTTTGTGTAGCCCCAGCTAATGCAAATCTGAGGGCACTTACAAAGGGAAATCAGGATCGTTGAGCCAATTTTGAAAAATCTGTAAATAACACATCTTCTGAGGAATTTTGTCTTCTAAAATAAACAACTCGGAGCTTCTATTTATGCTCCTAACTGTTCTTCACTGGTGTGTCATATTTTGAAAATCGTAGCTGTTAAGCAGGGAGTAAAACAACTGTGTTGAGGAACTGCCTATCCCGGTCCAGCTCTCTCTGCTCTGTTCTTGAGTGTCAGCAGAAATTTGAATTTGTACCCTTTGGAGATAATTTCAGTTCCCTGTTGGTGACTGAGAACAAAGTACAGCCATTAGTGAAAGTGGAGGGACAGTATGACATTCATGGGCTCAGCTGTCTAATGCACTCACCTGTTTCCAAGGTCTAAAAGGCTGTGTTTTTATTCTCCTGTAGCTCTGCAAAATGAGGATCACATAACAGGTTGTGAAAGCTAAAATGGTTGTGTGGGTCTTTTAATTTCTTTCCTTGTTATTTTTTTTTTAAAGCACACTTTAAAGCAATCCATAAAGCTTAATGGACAGTGCTTGAAACTCATCTGTTGTATGATTACTACATTGATCATAGCCTTGCACCTCCCAGCTGGGCATTGAGCTGTTAAAAAAGAGTTTAAATATGATCTTCCTGATATTAACAAAGCAACTGAGTTATGTTTCAAAGGGATGCAAGGAAATACAATTTTTTGAACATCTTTGTGGTCAGGAGGAGGGGAAGCATTAGGGCTTTGTTCTCTTCTTTGTTGAGCTAGTACTGTTTATGTGTAATGCCACTGCAGTCAGTGATGTAAAATTGCAGTGAAAAAGGAAGCCAGCACTTCACCTTTGTCTTTAGAGCAGGAAAGAACAAAGCAAGACTGATTCATGAAGGAGTAAATTCTATGTCGTGGCCAAGAAATCACAGTCTTCCTACTATCATTCAAACAAGAATGTCTCATTCTTCACCAGGAGGTGCTGTGTGAGGTTGTGTTTTCCTGAGTGCAAAGTTCGAGAAGCAGAGAGAGGATCTGGTTGTTGGGCTTTAAAACTTTGCAACCCTATAATCTCAGGCTGAATTGATGCAGTGCTGTGGAAAGAATACAACACTCAAGACGAACGAAGTTAACTGGATTGTGCCACCATATTCTGAGCACTTTTCAGAGATGAATAATCACCCCATGGGAACAGGAAATTCCTAGAGGTGAATGTCATGATCATGTGGGAATGGATTGAGGTAGTAACATCACACCGAAATTTTAAGTGCACAGGTGATAGTGTTCTCGGGGATTTGAGACTGTACAAAATAAAATGTAAAATGGTTGTGGAAAAAATATTTTTAAGAATATTGACATGACTTAATTTGCATTCTTTAAGCAAGTTCTGCCCCTGGTCCCCCCCCCCCCCCAAAAAAAAAAGCAGAGTTATGAAAGGGAAGTGAATCTTTCCTAAAGTTACCAGCCAATGGACAGACAGGTTTCATACAGTGTTCAGTAGCTGAGCCAGAATGCAAATATAAGGAGGATATTCTACATTGTATGCATAAGTGATGCTGTAAAAATGCTCCTTTGTAAATGATCATTTATTGTTGGCTCCTAGAAATGATGATTTGTCATCAAAATGACAATCAAAAGATTGAGTCTGTTGTTCCATGTACCAAAAAAAAAAGAAAGTAATGGACATTTGTGTGTGTATATTACATAACACACTTCATCTTTGAGAGAGACGGCATTTTAAGCTTCTGCTGATTATGCCTGTCATACCAACTCCTTCACTGCTGATATTTTGTATTATATCAATAGTGTCCCTCAAACTGAAACAGCAAGTGTAACAGCAAGTAGCAAAATGCTGTAAATGTCCCAGGATACCCAGAAAAAAGTCCTTTTCAAGTTAGTTTCTGTGAAGGATAGTAGGAAACCAGGTGTGGGGAAAATAGCTCATGACTTTATAAGATAAATAACTTCTGAGGGTGATATATGTGTGATGGTGTATACTCAAAGATGAGCTTGTCTTCATGTCTACAGCAATTTCACTGATTTGCCAAGAGGTCCTGGTGAAGCAGGATAATAGACCTTCATTGCTGGAGAAAAGACTACTTGTCATAATGTGGTAAACTGTTCAACTTCTCTTTTTACCAGACAGGGGGTTTCCTCTCATTTGTGTAATGGCTGTTTAAAGTGAGCATAAGGCATGTCAGTATTCCATTTACTCTTATTTTATTCTGCCAGAGTACCGTAAGTGCCTTAGTGAAAATGAAAATCAAAGCCCCATAAGCCTTGAGTATCCCTTCTATTAAAGTCATTTCAAGTCATCATGGTTTCAAATACATGTTGTTTTATACAAAAGATCTTGTGCTAAATAACTGGGATATTTAACGTGTCAATTCTTTTGGAGGAATCATGAACTTAGAGGTATCAGAATACTACAGAGGTGTATATATGACTATTAAACTGTCATGCAAAAGATTATTGAATATCTCCAGTAGCTGCTGTAGAAACCACTTCTCCACTCCAATCTTTTCCAGATATATAGGTCAGGCACTAGAAGCTAAACTCAGAAGCTTTTCCTGTCAAGTGAAATGAGCAGGCTGCAATGTTAAGAGGCTGAGTATGAAAGGATTTATCGGTTGCTCAGGGCAAGAAGGAAGTTAACTTGGGTAGTTACCAAGAACTGAAAATGGGATAAAATCTCAGGATAGAAGGTTAGGCACTTTGGACATATGGGAATTGACTGTTTGAACTTTAGAGAAGAGGAAATAGAGAATTAGAACTTGGAAGAAGATAGTGGTTGGAAGTTGATTAAATAGCCTAAACAAATCAGGTGCCTTTCTATGCCTGGAGGAAGAGCAGGAGAAGAGAGGGACTCCAGTAGATACAGTTCCATACTGAATGCGTGTTCATAATAAGGTCAGGGTAACAGATTAAAGAGAAAAATTGTAGACCTGTTACTTGCAGACTTTTCTCTTTTACAATGAAATTAAACAAAAGGTAAAGCATGCATTCCTGTGGGCAATGACATATTTGCATTGTTTGCAAATATAATAGCATAATTGCATACCAAATTTGCCTGGGAGGATAGAGGATTTAGGAGAGGTGGTTTTGGAACCTAATTCTTATGTGCCTTGGAAAATCTGATAAAAAGCCTTTGAAGTTCTCTGGCTCTGCTGTAGTGACAACGATGAAAATTGATCCCATGCATTCCAGGAGTCGTTATGTGTGAGTTGCATTTTAATTAGTTTCCATTTAGCTTTTTTACATTTTCCTCTTTCTAGTCTGCCTTATCCGTGGAGCAGGGGTTATTGGAGGAGTCCCTGCTGCAGAGTTAGCTCTAGCCTCTTTCTTACCTTGTAGGGTATGGTGGCATTTAAAAAATTTTGTATTTCTTTTTCTGGAAATCTCTGTGTATTTGTGAGGTCCTGAAGAAATGAAGCTGCAGTGTACCATGTTGCTCAACAGATGATCTCTCTGGCAGATCTGTAGTGCATATGGCAGGTATTCAGTTTTCTCTATCTACTCTCTACTATGATGTACTGGTGTGTTCTGTTTTTTGCTTTTTTCAGGAGTGGGAAGAAGTCCTCTCACCGTTTCTGGAGCTCGTTACCTAGGTTGGGACAGGTGTGAGGTACTACACACTTACTGGAGTCTAAGCTCCTGCTGCGAAGGAGGGAGGAAAGGAAGGCTTGCCTAGCTGAGAAGGACTTTGCCTGAATATTAATATTGTAATAGCACTGAGAGACTGCTGTCTTGGAGACCTCTCAGGTGCTTCATATTCAGAGTGTAAAGGGATAGGCCAACTTCCAAAGTGCTTGCAAATGGTAAAGACAAAGAAAGTGATGACTCCATGAGCTGGTCTGCAAAACACCAAAGCAGCAAACAGCGTAGTTCCAATTAAGAATAATATGAAGTAGTCACAAACAGCAGCTGCCTGACTCACTGCTGTCATTCTCTACCAATCAGAGTGATGGAGGCTGGAGGTGGTGAGTGAGAGGAAGAGAGGTAGGGCTTACACTTTCTTCCTGCCTCCCACAGTGGCTCTCAGGAGCTATTGCAGTGTAGCTGGTAGGGTATGATAACTGCTAATAAGAACTGGGAAACACTATGCCTTCACTTTTATCCCACTTCCCATTTCCTACACTTAAGGGCAGGTCTGCTCCACCTCAGGGAGTAACTTCAGTTCTTTGGCACGGGCAGTATCTTACATTGCCATAAATAAAGCCAGGTTGTTGTGGTGCTCTCCTACCTGAGGTTCGCCAGACATCCTACAAATACCGATTAATGTTCCTGACAGCCTTGCAAAATAGAGTAAGTAATTTCATTTTACAGGTGAAAAAAAGGAGGCCCAAGGAGACTGATGGTCTGATTTTTCAGTGGTACTAGGATGGGTGCCTGGCATTGCTGGAAATCCAACAATAAGTGGTCCAAGGCCACACAGCAAGATGGTGGCAGTGGGGAGGAGAAATCCAATCCTGGCTCTCAGTCTTTGGAACAAACCACCGGATGACACTTAAAAAGCACTTCTGGGGATGAAAAGTACTATATAATTATTGCTTCCAATATAAATATTTTCCTCTTAAAGTAAAGCTTTTCTTTTTTATTACCACTGACTTTATTAAGCCCATGTGATTGTCTTTGTTTAAGCTGTTACATGGTTTCAATGATCCGCACTGTAAAACATTCAGGCTTTGCATGCAAAATTTATGTAGTTAAAATACATTATCCGCTATATTGAAACATTTTCTTGTAAAAATATTGTCTCTGCAATTCACAAAAACTTAAAACAAAACAACCCTTAAAAATAGCTACCCATGCATGAGCATCCCTCAGAAATGAAAACTCTTGTTACTTACATTAGTGCAGATGAATCTTTGATCATGTCATGCCCTCTTTTAATGTCAATATCTCCTTATATAGCGTTTTTATTGTACAAATTTAAACATAGCCTGAAGTTAAACACTACTGGCTTCCTCCTGTAGAGCAACATCTATAACTGGTGTCAGTTCATGGCGGTGAAGTGTCTGGTGCCATGTTTGTACCTGTGGACTTCAGTTACTGGACAAGGCATATGTTAGGATCAGGAAAGAAGGGAGGGCCAAGTGATAGCCAGTGCCTGAAGGTCAGTACATCAGGGGAAATCCCTTAATAATCCCAATGTGGAACAGAAAGAATGAACAGAGGTAACAGCTGAAGGCATAAAAGCTGAAAGCAGATGGTCAAGAAATCTTTAGTTTTTGGTCATAAAGTAGTACTTTCTGTGTGTTATTTATAATTATTAAGAGAGTGGCAAGGTGATCCTGCAAATGCCAGGAAATATAGAGAGGTTGAAGTGCAATCAATGTCATAATTTTAAGTGTTCATTTGACACATATGTATACTCTTTGTTACTAGAAAACCAATGATTTATAGAAGTACCGTTTTGGCAATGACAAAATGTTAACAGATGAAGATCACTGTACCAGTAGTGTAGGATGTTGCCTGAAATGCTGCATTATAGTGAATCAATCCCCTTCATGTTTTCCCCCACCCAAAAAAACCCCTTTATAATTATTATTGGAGTAAGTTAATCCGCTGGTTTTATTGATACCAGATCTTGGCTTGGTTCCAGGAAACTGAATCCTGAAAAGAAAAAAAGCTATAGTGACTAAAGAAGAAAACAGATGTCTCAGAGTTCCATACAGAAGCCAATAATTTGCCTGGTTCTTATAAACATGGGGCAGTGTCAGGAGGAACAGGTTTGGTATGGAAACAGTAAGCATAAACAAGGATAACAAATGGTTTTGGGGCAGTCTTTGCTGAATTGCATTCACACCTACTGGTGCCTTATTGCCAAGCATGGATCGCAGTTATAACAACATTATTTTCTTTTGATGAAAAGTCTTGCGAAATAGCTATAAACTATGTCCCACTGTTTTACCTTCCGCCTGTATTTTTACGCATATAATGTCCCTTTGGAGCAGAGGTTAGGCAACATATATAATTTTTAAATGACAACATTTTATTTCCATTTTCTTTTGGTGTGACTGGCCAAAAGAGGTGCTCTGAGACTGTCAAAGTTTTGTTTTCAAACTAATCAGTTTTCTGATGAACTTCTTTACTGGCGTCAGTTTAATCAGTTGCTGATTTCTTTTCATTGACTCCTTACATTGCATTTGGTCTGCTTAATAGTCTGCAATCAGAAAACAGTATTTGTTTTTAAATATGATACGAGAAGAAAGATAATAACATAAAAAAAGAGCCTGTATAAACGATGATTCCAGTCAAAGCTTCGTGAAGACTATCCCTTTGACCTCTGCAAACCATAATTTACAGCAAAATACAATTTTGGGTATTGCTTTCCAGATTGTGTGTCATGTAGTATTCAAGAAATGGCAACTGTTCAGGAACAAGGCAACAATCCTTTCTGAAATTCAAATAGGAATTTCAAATAGAAATTTACCAAAATTCAGTGTGTATTCACAACGAATCTTTTTAAAAACGACAACAGTGTCAGTGTACACCAAAATATCTACATCATTACACTGTTTATGCAGGCAAATTTTTAAAGTGAAAAAAGACACAGTTCAAGATATACCAGTGGTACATATATGCTGTACTTTGGAATATTTTTACCTTATTCTAAACAGGGAGCAAAACAATGAAATTGTTTTTTCTATTTTCACTCATTCTAAGCTTTCAGTCAGGTAGCTTTGTGACCTGAAGATTTTCTTTCACTTTTTACGTGGTTTTATGAATTTTATTGTGTTTGCTTTTGAGGATGTTATGACTTAGGACTTAACATTGCCATAGTCAGCTGTGTGCCACTTCTTTATGGATGTGACTTGCTTATTTACCATAACCATTATTACTTGTTTACTAGGCCATAGAATATATATTTTTTTAAGTATCAATCCTGCTTCAAGCAGGAAGACCTCTCTTTTCATAGTTCCTTGTGGGAAACAGAAAGTAGACAGTTACATCATTCTATTAGGGAAGACTCACTCTGATATCATATCAGTTTTTACCCACTTGAAATCAAATTTCCTGTTGATTATCCCCCCAATTTTGTTGTATTTTTATAAACTATGGGTGCTGTCTTGCAGCATCCCTTTAATGCTGTCTGTCTTTAATAATATCAGAATTGCTAGTACACTTAGTAGCAGAAAAAAAAAGGACTTCTGTTTCTATTGCTGGCAGTGCTGGTTCTAGCTCAGTCCATTTCACCATAGAGTACTTGAACTTTTTCAGTCTGCTAATACGTATATTGAGTAGTTTTGGGGTTTTTTCCCCTTTACTTTCTTAAGGTCTTTATAGTCAAGTTTCCATTACTTGATGTAAAGATGTCAAAGGAGGCTCTGGGGAGTGCACTTCAGCGCTGCCTCCACAACACTGCGTAGAATCAGGGATTCTTAAATCCAGCTCGGACCCTGCTGCCTCCACTTTGGCTCCTGGGAGGCCACTGGAATTCCTTTTCCTTGTTCTTGCAGTATTCTGGCTCATAAGACTGCTCATAAATACAGGTGCCACTGCAGCTGGATCAAGCATTATACCCTCTGGAGGCCTCCAGCTATTTTGGTGTAAACACATGTATTCATGTGTTTCTATGCTATGTTCATCAATACTCTGACTCCCAGGAGGACACTGTAAATTGTCTCCTACAGCATCAGTGTTGGCACCTTTTGATTTCAGTTGACATACATTGGAAGTAGACTACATTCATGTGACGCTCTGCTTTACCTTGAAAACCTTGTTTAGAACTGACCTAGCTCTCTGTGGACATAGTTTGTCTTTCTAACGTGGCTAACTTGCAACCAAGTCAGATGCCCATCAATTTCTTAGTTAACTGGTGAAAAGTGCCTAGACAGAAAGCTGTAAAATATCTCTTAATGTGCCATGCTGACATGTGGCGAGACATAATTCGTGGTGCATTTATAAAGAAGGCTTTGAAATCTACCTTTGAGATCTTAAACCTTGGACAGGTTGATTGTGCTGAGACGGGCTAGTTTGGGTGGTGTCAGAGTTCTCAAAGACTTTTCCCTTAAGGATTTATTACTGAATCAAGGTATGGGAGGGTAGGAAGACTTTGATGTTTTGACCTGTGGGAAGAGGATGGAGCAATCACAGCAAGTGACCAAGACAGATGAGTTGACTTTCAGGGCTGAAATATTTTGAGTACTAATTTGTTTTCTTCTGGTTTTAATTGTTTTCCTTTCCAGTCTTGACAGAGTTGCTTTTTCAAAGACTTTTGAAGAAAGAGAACATGGCAGAGTTCACTGGAGAACCAGAAAAGAGGGAGAGAGATTTTTAGGTAAGTAATAGTCTGAACAGATCCAGAAGTTCCTTGATTTTAATTTTGGGCACCTGCATCACTCATATGTTTGTACCTGATGTCCACTGTTTGTTTTTCTTGGTGTCACAGGGCAGGTACTGCATCTACACAAGCTGTGCTTTGAAATGTACTACCTATATGTTTTTCCTTGTGTTTTCTGGGACTTGATACTGCTGGGCTGATGCTGCTGCCCACTGGTAGGCTGTACCAGCTTCTCATTGAATTTTGCATTTAGATTTAAAATTGGTGTGGAATTTGAGGTTTTAAAAAGTATTAGAAGTGTTAATAAACAATAAACAGGCGGAGAAGTTATCTGGTTCCAATTCCACCATTGTACTTACGTCAGTACACCTGTACTTTTCAGTCTGGCAGTCATAGTAAGAAAATGCATCAAGGTAGGAATTCTCATATGGGAAAAGGCACTGACCATATTAATACTTTTATGTATTGCATTCATGCTGGATTAACCACTTTAGGCAGAGTAGTGACTTTAAGGGAAAAAATTGTTTTTCTGCCAAAACTAAGTGAAATTTAGGATTTAGATAGACTAGAGAGTCAGTGGGATCTACCTGAGCATCGTTTTGAGAATGAGAACTTTGCCCATGAGGCTACACTTCAAAATGAGTCACATCCACATGTTGCTTGTATTCAGAAATGTCATGTGCATTCCAGATCTTAATGATACACTTTAAAAATATTCAGACTCTATACAAAAAGTATTAGAAGTGTGGAGATGGAAAGATAATAAAAATTTTGTTGTGTTTTTGGTTTGCCTATTGCTCTCAAAGGAATGAAATTAAAAAGAATTCTTCTTGTGGATAGCCTTTAAATTAGTTCATGTTCTTTCCTAAGTGGGTTGAATGTGTTATTCTCCGTTTCCAAGGAATTCTTTTGATCCTAACTGTTGAGTTGAAGTTTATACAATGCAACTTCTATGTAAGCAATATTTCCTATTGATCTTTTAATGATCCTATTAGTTTCTTTCATTCCCTTAATAGAAATTTTAGCAGTAATAAAAGATAGAATAGGGCAGTAATTAGAACTGTAATTAGTTATAACATGTGTTTCTTTACCAAAGCAAAAACCCAATAAAATGTAAATTAAAATAATGGAACTGTGTCTAGCTATCTTGAATTATATTAGAACATTCACTTTCTCTCCCTTGTAAGGATTAATATACGCTTTAAAAAGTAAATGCTTTTATTATGCAAATTCAAACCACAGTGCAGTAAGTGTATTACTTTGCAAATTGCTCTTTCTCCCCCACAAAAAATACAAAAAATTAAATGGCTGTGTGAGAGGATGTGGATGCTTGTGCTCTCAGGTCTTGAGCCCACAAACATTCATCTCAATAACCCGTGCTCATTAAAGTGGTCACATGGGTTTTTGTGACTCTAGTCATGTGTAGAACTGAATATAATACAGAATATGGATTTTCATAGGCAAGCTTGTGTTTTCCGGTTGAGCAATGGGGTCAGGTTTTTGATCCCTGTCCAAAGAGCGATCTCGAAAGCTCTCACCTCTGCGGAGAACTAAGCACATTATGGTAGGTGGTAGCTGCCACCACTTTATCTCAGTTACGAGCAATTTCACAGCATCTTGTGAGATCTTATTCATGATCATCAGGTCATGCAAGGAGCTATTTCTGCTGCCTGTATTGTATGACAAGATCTTCTGACTCTTCTTCATTTGATACGACTATCCAGAGAAAAAGGAAAGCTTTCTGAAACTGAAAGCAATTGTCAGGGTATACTTTTTCCATAGGTCTCTTAGCAGCTGTTCTTAGTCATAATTTCCTGTCTCTTTTGACTAGAAATTATGGCTAATCTCCAAAAATTAGCTAGCCAGGGCAAAGCTTGACTGTGCTAAATAGTGATCATGTGCAAGCACAACCTATTAAGTTTATTCTTGTTGATGTAGAAAAGTGCTCTGTGATCAGGAGTTGAGGGGATGCTGTGCAAAGGTGGGACTCGTACACAGACATGCTGGGCTATGCGTTCCAGCCAGGTTCCTTTGGGCAGGAGTGACAAACCCAGTTATAGCACAGTACGTGGTCTCTCTTCTGCTCTTGGAGACCACAAGGCACATATGTAATTAGCTGTCTGCTTCTGGCAGGTGGGAGATCTCACCATAGGGGAAATCTCATGGCACAGTGCTGGAAAATGAGTCAAGCTATCAGGAAGTGAGACAGGAGCTAATTTGTGTGGGTGTCATGGCTTGTAAAAATGCTTTTGAAGCTGCATAAAATGACCCTGCCAGCTCATTTGCACAATGTAAAGTAAGAGAGGAAGAGGCTTGGGGAAAAAAGATGGGAATGGTGGTTGGTCAATATTCTCCTCTTTTTCTTCCCCCCAAAATAGTAAATATTGAAATTCCATGTATGGCTTCGCCACAGTTACTGCAGCAGCCTACTCTACTGTACATGTGGGCCATAGTCTCCACTGGCAGCCGGAGTACCCTGATTTGTGCTTAGAATAGAATTTAAGTTTTTCGTTTGTACAGCAACATACTCCGGTGTGGGTATACAGTCAATCTCTTTAACTTTGTGTTTCTTAGTCATTGGAAATGTCATCATTGTCATAACTTAATAGCATAGTTTGGGCAGGCAGATTGTTGGATTTGTGCCTACCTTCATCAGTTCCATAACCTCCTCAGCAAAGCACTTTATGGCATAGTGTTGCTGTAACATCTCTTGTTGGAGTCAATTATTTTTGCAATACCTGACCACAGTATCTTTCACATACTCATGTGAAAGTCTCAGTTGCTGTAAGCAGGTCTCCCATTTTACCCTTGGCTAGGCTGTGCTGGTGCTGCTACTCTGACCTTTTTTCTTTTCCAGTTAAGTTCATGTAATGTTACTGAATATCCTGGAAAAGAGCACTGAAATCTGCACTTGCTCTAATAGTATATACAGATACATGTAAAAATGCCATTTTACTGATATGAAAGTAAAACAGGAGTCTGTTCCTTTTTCCCCATATACCACTGGTGAATTCCTGTACGTTAGAAAGATGTGCAGTCTGGCTAGGGCCCATTTTCTTGCTCTTTTAGTGTCTTTAAAAAAAGCCAAAAAAACAAACTGCATTAAAAAAAAGTATGTCCTGTGATCTGGCTGTACTTTTATTAAAGCTTTTTAACTTCTGTTGGGTTTGCTACTGTTTGGATGGGAGGTAACAGGGAAACCAGGGGATGGTTTGAACTAATTAGTTTCCTTGCACTCCCAGGCCCTCAGCCAGATTTCTGTAAGTTTGAGCATAAAGTTTTATGGCATATATTTTGCTCTTTATGGGAAGAAACGCCATGGGGAGCTGTACTTCAAAGCATCAAGGTCCCTTTTATGCCCTTTGAACTGTACTGGTAAACCTTCAGACAGGTTACACAGTGTGACTGCAGCTTAAGAGCTCTCCGTGAATCACTTTTTTGCTCTGGCTCTTTAGGGGAACTGTAGGCCTTTGGAATGAAATTGAGAAGAGAGAAAATAGGACTTTACTGGAAATTGTGAATTCCTTTATGTCCAATGTCTGTGAGCAAGATGCCGTTCCCTGCCCAAATGCAGTGTGCTTCTTGTTACTCACAGGTACTTCTCATGTACCTGCTCTTCTGTGGGAGTTTTGGACACTGCTGCTTCTGCATTCTCTCTTCAGCCCAAATTCTGACTCATGCTGGTAGGCATATGGATGTAGGCCTGGGTATGCCAACGGGGAGGGATTCCTTGCTTTGGCTTGAAATATTCACATAAGTAAAAATGTGCCTTTAGGAAGATGGCATTGTATTACTGTAATAATACATACACTTTCTGATAAATACATACATAGGATAACATAATTGTGCACATGCCTTAGCTCATGAACGTATTAAAATAGAATTCTTGAACTGACCTGTTGTTTGCATGCTGCAGTTCACAAGATTAGTCTCTACTCATTCACTAATGGGAAAAAAGGCCTTTGATTTTCCTCACAGATGTGCTGTGGAGAAAAAGATGCAAGGAGCAAACCAGTGCATAATGATGAACTGGCATATGATATGCTCTACTGAATGATACTATTTGTTCCCCAAAGGAAAATGTTAGGTTTAGAAACCATACAGCAAGGTCAAGACACTGTGAACAAATGCCATGCGCTTATGAGCAGGCCTCTGCAAGAGCGTGGTTTCCCTAGAGAAACATTACCTGCACTGCGGCTTGCATTTGCTGCTCTGACTGGGTTGCCTGTCGAGCCCTCTGCTCATTCATGACAGATCCTGTCTGACCCCTCCTTTGCATGGTCAGCCAGTTAAATGCAACATCTGAAGTGATACTTTTCAGCAGCTGCTATATGGAATGTACATTCTACTACAGGAACAGACATCCTACTAAATCGTCCTACTAGGGGATTTATAAGCCTCATGCATTTATTTGTTTCTAAAAATACCTCCTTAGCTGGCTACTTAGCTGAAGATAATTAAAGGAGAGCTGTTAATTTTGTCCGTTTTAAGCATCCTACTGCTCTCTTACGTGTTTAGTAAATTGAAAGGAGTTAAGTTAGTCGGTTTGAAAAATCCCTTTCCTGCCTGTGCAGCAGAGGTCATGCCGTTGCTAACACAGTAATGGATTAAACATCACCTATTAAAATGTGTTTTTTATCATAAACAAGCTGCTTTCCGAGATGTGAGACATGGGACAGACATGAGGCATTTTGGAGAAATATTTTAAATACGTCATAAATTCACTGGACATTTGTGTGTGTGTTTGTATGTATTTTGTTTTCATATGATGTAGTAGGAAAATGTTGTCTTTATCCAAGTGTACAGGTGCTTCTTTGACTACTTCTTTTGTTCAAGAGCTGCCTTTTTGATGTGGATAGCTTGCCGAGGGATTAGATGTGCAGGCTTGTAAAATACGTGAAAAATGACCAAAGGGAGGCATTCACAGCTAAAGAAATAAAAGAATTAAAGAAGTTATAAAATATATTTTAATATGCCTCTTCCAGAACCCTGGTTGCAGAATCTAGCACTCTTGGTAGTCATAAATTATCTCAATGTAGAGCACTAACAGCCAGTATGAGTGTGATAGACATGTACTTTTTCCAACCTGGACTGTTTTTGAACTAAAGCTGCCAAGCCTATGCCAAACAGAAAGGCTGGTTTTGATATACTGAGTCACAAAAGTAATTTTTCTGGTGACTATTTATACCCAACAGAATAGGTTTGTATTGTTTCAGAAAAACAGCAGTTTTTCTTTATTGTCACTTTATTTTTTTTCCAAAGGGGGTTTCAGTTACTTTAATGTAATGCATCAGTCTGCATTTTGTTTAAACACACGCAGACTGATCTGGGAAAGTAACCTGGCCTAGTACAGAGGGAGAGGGGAAGTGGGTGGGAAGTGAGTGAGCGATCTGGAGAGATTCCCTAATCCCCTCTGTTACTGGCCTTCATAGTATTTCATAGCATTTCATTTCATATAATGAATGCAAGTCCAAGGCCAAACGGTCTGAGTAACACGATCAGATTCTTAACAGAGAATTTCTCTGTGTTTTATGACTTTCCAGGACTCACAATGTAGATGGTGAGAAATCCAAGCACTGAGCAGAGGAAGGGCCTTAAATTTGAGACCTAAACACAACACAATTAGGAATCT
>NW_010549630.1:51751-77650 GCF_000687285.1 Phaethon lepturus | reverse complement strand
AAAGAGAAATAATTAAGTTTCTTTGAACAGTTTGTTCCTCAAATGGCAACTTCTTTATTCCCCCCTACACTTTTGTTCATGCAGAAATGTCAGTTATTCAATTTCCTTAGATCCCAGAGGATTTTTCTGATTGATTATCTCATATCCTGGAATGACAATAATGCATCACACTGTAGTGTGATGTGTGCCAAATTTCTTAAAATAAGAAATAGCACCAGGTGGTGTGTCAAAGGCTTTGATGTGACTTTTCTTGGCCTAGTGTGATAAGAGTATCCATTAAGCAGTTAAATAAACAACTTCTTGAAAAAGTTGTGTCCGTATGAGCAATTTGCTGAAAGTAATGAGCATTACTTTGCTGAAAGTAATGAGCATGTATCTAAACTCTGCCAGCGATATGAATTGTTTTCTTGCCTGCTGATCTGCTGATATGATGTTACCCATCATGTTGTTCACACTAATAAATGCAGTGTGGCACAGGGAAATGTGGTGTAAAGTAAAAAATCTGGAAACAACATCTGAAAATCCTGGGGAGAATTTCTCTCCCCAGTTTTTCAGTGGCTTCTCTCAGACAACTCGATTTCCTTCTCCCTGTTTGAGAATGATCTGGGAGAGTGAGTCTAGAAAAGAAGATGAAATTGTTCTCTTACCAGCCAGCTATAATTTCACTGGGCTGCTAGTTGCAAAAATTCGTTTGTCAGCTCTTAATTGGTAATTGATATTACAGACTGCTTAGTGTTTAACATGGATGATAGATTGTGCCACACATATTGTTCTAATAGTGTGAACGCCAATAAGCAGCTATCTTCTGTCAGCTGTATCCCAGCCACTGCAAAAGGATCTCTTCCAAAGTACTGCACAGTGCTCTCACCACTGAATATATTGGCAAATGAAGGTGCAGGAGGTAGTGATCAATTTTGTATGGATTAGTGCTTAATAGCTGGAGTCTTGCACCTGCCAAACCTCAAGAAGTTGACAGAAACAGGATTCATACGGGTCATGCACACTTCTCCCTGCTACCTCGGAAATAGACCCAAATGGTCAAATAGCAATGACACTCTGACATTTCCTGGCCAAAGTATGTAACAGCTTATCTGTTCCCAGGTTCCGAGTTCTTACCTTTCTCATAATGGGGAAACCCTGTAAATGAATTTGGTTTGGGTCAGATGCATACTAATAGATCCATAGCAAATCAAGAATTTGAAACTTGTCTCACCCCTGACATGTCTGAGAAGTCTGAAGCTATGATCTTTCCTTGTGATACTATAGCTTCATTTTTTTCTCATTAGGAAATCCATGAGCGTTTGGAGCTATTAGTGAAGAAACTCAGTTGAAATTGCACATTTTTTAACTTCACCATCAGTAGTTGGGTGGCAGTCTATTTCTACGTCAGGTACCACCACATTGTAAACAAAAGCAGTGCCCTTCCTGTGTAATGTGCTGGTTGATAATCACTGAGAGCCAGAATCCCTAATCAGTGGTGTACAACATGAAATAAAAAACTCCAGCTGGCTCTTATAAAAGCAGTTTCCATCTGAAAGTGAAGCTTCTTCATTCATAGTTGGGTATCTAAACAATCTTTCTTTCAAGAGGATCCGAACACGTACTGCTCTCATTAAAATCAGTGGGAACTCAGCATGTCTGAAAATCATGCAGCTTTATTATTTATGTAGCTTGGGATTTAAATACCTAACTAAAGGGTTTGAAAATTGTAATAACTGTTTTCTTCAAATAGTGAGTTATGCTACAGAAAACTGTTCTCTTACAGGAGTCCTGCTGTCTGCAGGTGAGAATTCAGGTATCCGAACTCAATGCCTTCAGCTTCTCTAGTGATTGACAGCTTAAAAAATCTATCTTGTCTTCAGTGGAATTTAAGCATAGGCTTAGCTTTAAGCCTGTGCTGAGGTGTTTTGTCAAACAGGTATGTAATACTGAATCCGGATCTTATATAGGCAGATAGAGTCCTAAAGCTTCGTTTCTCTGGCCTGCTGAGCATATTCTGCAACATCCTAGATGCAATTTCCTCTCCAGTGAATCTGATTTAATGCTTTTATTTTCTTCTAACCCTTAATACATTAGCATTCTACCAAAATTAAAACCCAAGCCAACAAATCCAGAGGCATTATTATTTTCCCAGGTTTGTGCTCGTGACTTTCGTCTCCTCTGTGTGTGAAGTTGCCTTGAAAACCATTTAAGTTAGGATTCCTTTAATATTGCACATTCTTTGGGTAAAGCCATCCAGAGACATAGCACCTTGGAGGTCAGTTTGGCTGGTAGGCAGATGTTAAAAATCTGGGTTTTCTTGGATGTTTTTAGAAAGCTGTGTGGATTGCAGTGCTCTTAAGAGACAGAGAGATGCTTTGGAGTAGAAACAACTCAAACTTCCACTGAGGAAGATCTGCTAAGAGTTTGTTTTCTGTCTGTTTATTTATAATCTCACTGTTCTGCTGCAAACAAAATTGAATGACTTTCATGCAGGAAATTCTGAAACAGTAGATAATTTGAATAATTTGCTTCAGCTGCCCTTTGGATGATGCATTCTTTTTAGTGTGATTGGTCACAGTGCACTTTAGGTCTGCTTTCAGTTTTGCAAAAGTAAGGTAAAAACTTCCTAGTTATGTGTCATTAAGGGTTTACACTTGAGAGTGAATGTATGTGGAAATGATAAGTTGAATGATCATTGTTTAAGGAATTGCATTTTCAAATCCCTAACGTTAACCTGTTCTGACAGAAGTAGCATTACTGTACTATCTGGATGGATATATGAAAGTTCCAAATCTCAGTGAACGAAGGAACTTAGGGAATGACTGGCTTTAAGATTTGTTTTATATGAGTTCAATTTGTACAGTTTTGGATCCTGCATTCACAGAGGAGGGCCTGGCTGCTGCAGTGTATGATTCAGTATAGATAAAATTCTGTGGAGCCTCCTGGGGAGTTGCTTCCATTGGTTGTATCCTTTGAGGCCACAGCAAGGCTGCTTTTTTTCCTGTTTCACATGGGGTACTGACTCTGACAAAGAATCACAGTTTATTTCAGGATGTGTTTTTCTCATACCCCATTTGCTTTATCCTCATCTGAGTACTGTGTCAGTTTGGCATGATAAAGTAAATTTTCCCGTGGAAATTCAGACATTTTTATCTGAAGCATTCTGACTTGAACAGCTTTGCAAAGGATCACAGACTATTTGGACTACCTCTGGCCTAAATGTTACATGGTATTTGGAATCTATTATGCTGAAAGGATCATACTAATCATATGGCAGGTTGTCCTAAACCAGCCATACACAAGGAACTGCAAGACCAGTACCAAAATACGTACGTGGCTGCTGTAGAGCAATATGGCAGTGAAACCATTCAGAGACAATTAGACTGCTAAAGTTTTCTCAGTGTAGTCACTTTATAGTGATTACTGAGCTCTCCAGAATCTCATGTTTCTGTGGCATTGGTGCAGTGGCAATGTTTACTGGGACCTGATGTACACAGGAATGTCCGGAATAGCAAGGAAGATGAATGTCCTGTTGCAAACTGTAGTGATTTAGCAAGACATAATCTGTCAAGCAGTATTGGGGCAAGCGTGGTGATAAAACTGTGAGCCTGAAGGCATCTATCAGAGCCGATCTTTTTGTTAATGATCAAAGGCGAGACTGTTACTTCCACTCCTGCTGCTTCATGCTTTCAGGGCTCAGGGTAGAAGGCCCTCAGAAGCAATGTTTGGTTGCCAGAATAAAGAGGTTTTGTAGATGAACAGAAACTGGCAACAGAATTTTTGTGAACTACACTCGGATGTACCCTAGAAGATAGGGATTCTCATCTTAATTCTCCTGTGGTTGCGTATCCCATTCCTTGAGAAGTACTATCATGAACATCTTGGAAAATGAGCATTAGTCTTTCAGAAAAGCCTTTACAAGTGTCCAAAATAAAACTCAAAAAAGAATGTGTGACAAAAGTTTAATGTGTAGAAATAATTAAATTATAAATACACCTGCATGTGCATATCTCCGGTTAGTTTTCCCATGTAGGTCCTGTGGCATGCAGTACCATGGGACCTGAGCACTTCTCAAACTTCCAAAAGTTCCTGTAGAGCTATTCTCTGTTAATGATGTGAAATGCCTCTCCTTCCTTCTCCAGGACCTGTAGTTTCACTGCCTCTCTCTGAATATTTCCTTTTGGAAATCTGCTTCAGATTCTTGGGCTGGAAATACAGTATCGATGGGATGTGCTATAGTAGCCTTAGGTAGCACAGAAGAAACGGAGGTTGAGCTTCAAACTGAAATTAGGTTTTAATATCTGGAAGTTAACTTACCTAAGTGAGGAGAAATCTTGTTAGAGTTGTCAGTATACTGATTAATTTGGCTGTTTTAAACTATAATGCCCTAAGCCTCCTGCATGATAAATGGTACAGTACCACCCGCCTCTACTGAGAAAACAAATGTATGCATCAGCTGTTCTCAGTGTCTGACAGGGTCTCTCTGTCTTGTCTCTTGATGCATCTTTCTATTTGGAGCCTCAGTGAATCTTCCTGTTTAAGTGGTGTATCGAGGAGAATGGAATATGAGTTTCTAGTTGTGGAATTTGAGTTTATAGTTGTTGTATATAATATATATGTATGTTTCTCCACTATAATACATTGTGTAGCAGTTTTTCTGTAATGTTAGAATAGAATCGTAGAATCATTTAGATTGGAAAAGACTTTGAAGATCATCAAGTCCAACTGTTAATCTAGCTCTGCCAAGTCCACTGTTAAACCATGTCCTGCACACCACATCTACATGTTTTTTAAATACCTCCAGGGATGATGACTCAACCACTTCTCTGGGCAGCCTGTGCCAATCCTTAATAACCCTTTTGGTGAAGAAATTTTTCCTAATATCCAGTGTAAACCTCCCCTGGAGTAACGAGCTCATTTCCTCTTGTCCTGTTACTTCTTACTTGGGAGATGAGACTGACACCCACATCACTACAACCTCCTTTCAGGTAGTTGTAGAGAGTGATAAGGTCTGTCAGCCTCCTTTTCTCCTCCAGACTAAACAACCCCAGTTCCCTCAGCTGTTCCTCATAAGACTTGTGCTCCAGACCCATCACCAGCTTTGTTGCTATTCTCTGGACATGCTCCAGCACCTCAACGTCCTTCTTGTAGTGAGGGGCCCAAAACTGAACACGGTATTTGAGGTGTGGCCTTACTAGTGCCGAGTACAGGGGTACAATCACTTCCCTACTCCTGCTGGCCACACTATTGCCGATACAAGACAGGATGCTATGGGCACTCTTGGCCACCTGGGCACGCTTCTGGCTCATATTCAGCTGGCTGTCGACCAACATCCCCAGGTCCTTTTCTACCAGGCAGCTCTCCAGCCACTCCTCCCCAAGCCTGTAGCGTTGCATGGGGTTCTTGTGACCCAGGCGCAGGACCTGGCACTGGCCTTGTTGAACCTCATACCGTTGGCCTCAGCCCATCGATCCAGCCTGACCAGATCCTTCTGCAGAGCCTTCCTGCCCTTGAGCAGATCAACACTCCTGCCCAACTTGGTGTCATCTGCAAACTTACTGAGGGTGCACTTGATCCCCTCATCCAGATCATTGATAAAGATATTAAACAGAACTAGCCCCAGTGCTGATCTGTTGGGAACACCACGTGTGAGCGGCCACAACCGGATTTAACTCCATTCACCACAATTTGCCCCGGCCATCCAGCCAGTTTTTTACCCAGCGAAGTGTATGCCTGTCCAAGTCATGAACAGCCAGTTTCTCCAGGAGCATGCTGTGGACTATGGTGTCAAAGGCTTTACTGAAGTCTAGGTAGACAACATCCACAGCCTTTCTCTCATCTACTAATTTGGTCACCTTGTCATAGAAGGAGATCAGTTTAGTGAAGCAGGACCTGCCTTTCATTAATCCATGCGGTCTGGGCCAGATCACCTGGCTGTCCTCTTTGTGCCATGTGATGGCACTCAAGATGATCGGCTCCATAATCTTCCCTATTACTGAGGTCAGGCTGACAGGCCTGTAGTTCCCAGGATCCTCCTTCTGGCCCTTCTTGTAGATGGGCATCGCATTTGCTAACTTGAGTCAGCTGGACCTCCCCTGTTACCCAGAACTGCTGATAAATGATTGAATGTGGCTTGATGAGCACTTCTGCCAGTTCCCTCAGTACCCTTGGGTGGATCTCATCCATGCCATAGACTTGAATGTGTCTAAGTGGTGTAGCAGGTTTCTAACCATTTCCCCTTGGATTATCAGGGCTTTGTTCTGCTACCTGTCCTTAGCATATAAATGAGAAGTGGAGGTTTGAAGAGGGGTCTTCGTGTTTCTGTCAGACTGATAACACCCATTGACTACACTAATTTAAAATACAAAATTTCTGTTGTTTGAAAGATAAAGGCAATTAGGAACCTTTTCCACTTTCAAGGTAATTAATAATACAGATGTTTTTATTTCTGTACAGTAGATATTGAATGTGATGTGATAATTATACAGAAGTGATGCTTTAATACATAAAGCAAACAAGAACTGCTGGCAAGACACGATGCGGAACCAGATGTTTAATTTGTTGTCGTGGAGACTGCAGCTCTAAGGAGTTACCTGCTCAGATCCCAAATAGTATACTTTGCTCAGATTTTTTTTAAACAACGTGCCTTAGTGTATTCTATATGCTATTACATATTCTAAAACACTTCTACAGCAACATTATTATCTTTGGTACATTATTGTTAAAGCATACTCTTTCACATTATCAAAATGGCCAGTATCAAAACAGTACTGCAACCTAGACTGCACACATTTGAATTTCAGAAGTAACCTTACTCTCATGCCCAGCAAATGACTCCAGAGTCCTCTGTTAATGTGGGAGTTGACTTCAGGATTGTGACTTGTTAGATTTCAAGGGTTTTCTACTTTCATTGAGATTAATGGAACAGCTTTCTATGATGTTTCTTTTTCCTTTTTTCCCAATCTTAGTCATCTAACATTGTGCTTGCACCTCTTCATTAATAGAATAATCTTATTCTTTTTCAAATTTAGGTTGTGTGCTTTGCAAATTGCTTAGGAGATCATATTTTTCCTTTCAAAGCTATAAACTGTGGAATGAGGAAGCAAACTGATTTTCTAACTGCTTTTATCATCATTAAGATATGCTGTCCCTCCCAGACAGGAATGTAAATCTATTCAGTGCATATCAACATTCAGTCTAGGTTCATAGCACAATCACCAGTGCTCAACAGTCGTCCAAAAGACGTGGGCTCAGAATAATCTCCATTTAAATATTGTAATTTTGTTGCTGAAAAGATACACGTGATGATGTGGAATCAATCTCAGAATATTTTTTGAGTTGGCTTCTAGTCCAGTTGTTATAGAGGTGATAGTTGCTATTGTGAAAGACTTAGAACTGAGAGATCTTAATAAAAAAAATAAGCTCTTCATGCAAATTCACTCTGATGAAGAGATCAGAATGTTGCTCGTGTTCTTATGATTGGTGTGAAGGCTAAGGATTTAGGGTAGAAGGTTGATTTTTCACTCTGACACACACTTCTTGACCTTTGGAAAGTCTCTGAGCTGTAAGTCCCGTCTATAAAATGGAAATAGTAACATCTCTGCATGAAAGGAGTGTGTTCTGAACACATACTTGTGAAGCAGCTGTCTGAAGTTAAAGAACTACAAAACACCTTTCTTAAATTACAGAGACACCCTGTTTACAGAATGCGGATGTCTCAAAGTATCTCGGTATTAGAAGGGTATGATAGTATTATATATGATTGATTTGTTACACTTGTGTTATGTATTCAATCTGATTCAAGAATCCAGTTTTCATTAATTGTATTTATATTTGTCTAAGGTTAAAATGTTTAATCCTCCCCGGCTTAGAATAATGTACCTATGTTAGCTTTTACGTCAGGTTCCAGCCTTGGGCAAATTTTTATGGATAAGCTACAGATCTAGTACTACAAGGTTCACCATGAAAGTGCTGACACAAACTAAAGTGTTGTAGCAGTGGTGTGATGACCATGAATTCATACGAAGCACATATTTCCCTTAGATGCATCGTAAAAACAGAAGTGTCTGAAAGCTGGTATTTTAAATAGTCTTTAAAATAGCAAAACCTGCTGATTCACTTTCTGTCATGATTATAGCTGCTCAGTTGACAGCTGTATTTCACCTTTATTTTAGTGTCTGAAAGATTTATCACCACTCATTTAAGCAGTTCCTTCCGCAGATGCCTTACATATAGGATACTTTTCCTTGTGAGTAGAAACAAAATGTCTAAGATCAAGACACAGTTCTTGGCCTGCACTTCTGTGGGCTCTTCATGTACATTGGAGTTGACCTTCCAACATGCAGCACGGTCAGTTTCATAAAATGTCCAGGGAATGTGCTCTGGGTTTCATCATTAAATTAAGCAGAACTTATACTGGGTCCTGCATGACAAAAGTGCACTGAGTCCTTATGAACGTCTCATCCTTTACAAAGATGGATAGTTGTATAAGACCACATCTAAGCTCCCCCCAAAAGCAGAATGTGGACAGAAAGATCCAAAAACCTGTAAAAAAAAGAGGAGACTGGAAATTTTATTTTCCATTTAAGCATCTATGTCAGGTATTCTTAATGGCTCACTTAAGAAAAGACAGCCATGATAAGGAGATAATTATAGTACTGTCCCACTTTCTCAATATCATCAGTGATACTGTGGCCATTTTCTGCTTTCCTCCTTTCCCTGGTGAGCTATAACCCTTTTCACATTCAAATCATTCTTCCCTTATAGCACCATTTTGTCCAGTATAGCTTGTCATGTAGATCAGGAGAACTATTTGAAGTTGTTTAATATGGTAGATTGCTCCCCAAGGCCACATTTGCACAGAGACCTTGTGAAAAAACACTGGAGACTTGTACAGATGGTACATCTTGTGGGAAGAGAATTTAAAAAGCAAGTGAGCAGATTATCAGGGTCAAGCGATGCTGGACATGCAGACCATGTTTGTTACGAGTGGACTAAGGTTGGCATATTAGGGTAGATTTAGAACTCTCAGATAGACATGAGAATTTTTCCACAGTAGCAGCTTTGCTATGAAGGTTTATTTTAGCATTTGCCTCATGAACAGATTGTGCCTATTTTTGCATGCAACCATCTGAGACTTTGTATAGCTGTAACCAAACTTCCTAAAGATATTGAGCAGAGTATCAACTCAGGGATTATAGTTCTTCTGTGAACTACCACTACAAAGAACAACCAGGCCACCAGTTCTGGCTTTCATGGCATGTAATATTACAACTGGCTGCATGTATGCCTTTCTGGTAGAAAGACATTCAGCCTATCAGGACAGCTGAATTTACTCTGCTGTAGTAGATGGATCTGTTATGTTTGTGGGCAGTCTGATGAGTTACATAGAAAAATAGATTAAGCCCTTTTGAGTCAAATTCTGGATGGTTTTATATCTGTACAAATAGCAAATAAGTCAATGGAAACAAACCTATGTATGTCGTATGTGTAAAATGCCAAACCTCAGGAAGGATGGGATAAATGACTGGATAATATGGAAAAACATAAAAACTTATGGTCTTACATGAAAAGGAACACACATAATCTTCAATAGCCCTTTCCCTGAGACAAACCAAATAATTCCTCTGTATATGTAGGAAATGTGTAGGCTTCCAGACAGATTTAAATTGAGAAACGATATCAAAATAAAGTGGTCACAATGAAAACACCTGGAAATGAAATCTTACAGAGTTTAGTTTGAATCCATCCAAGTGCTATCATAAAATTCAGATGTGCCAAGTTTTCTCTTTCAGGGTTTGTATGCTGTTATTTATGTTCTGAAACATGCAACTGCATATGCTTGACCTTCAAGCAAAGACGCAGAAATCCTGATTTGCTTGCAGGACCTGACCTCACAGACTTGCACAGGTGCTAATTCCTCATGCTTAACACTGATGACTCTGGTAGTCACCTCTTCATCTTATTTGGGGATTCTCTAGCAAAGAGAAAATCTAGGCACTAATGACTAGGTCTCCCCAGTTTACTGTTGAAGACCATGGCCGTATGGCAGGATGGTTATGGGAAATGAGGAAAACAAATGTCTGGATCAAGTAGAAACTGTGACCATCTAAAATGGGATGTTAGATAGAGAAGAGGTGGTTCTGTATTTTTGGAAGGGCTAACCTCCTACTTTTCCTCAGACTTTGGAAAGAGGCCTTTACTTGTTACCTTATGAAGTTCTCAAATTAATCTCAAGTGACCTCACCAGATCAGAGTTGAACATTCAGATTGTCCTAAGGTGCACTAACTGCCTCTTTTCCCCTAGCATCACCTATCAGATAGGTGAAGCCTCACATCCCAAAACAGTGGACTCCATTCTGATCCACCCAACTTGATGCAAGTCATGACTCTGCTAGGCAAGACACTATCTAAATTACTCTTACGAATCTGATTCAGAATGTCCTGGTTCTTCTGTCATGCAAATTCAAAGTAGTGTCCTTTATTGCTTTCAGGATGCAGTATAAATAACCCCAAATCATGTATTACAGGTCCTCTTCTGCTTATTTACAAAGCCTGTGAGGTGGTTAAGTCCCCAACTAGGGAACCTGTTTTTTTGTTTAGTACAGTAAAAGTCTTGATAAATCAGGACTGACCATGATTCAATCTGTGCTATGTTGGCCAGGATGGAATTGTAGTTCTTTCCCCATTCTGAGCTTCTAGCTCTACTGGTCAGTATGTGGATTTTTAGCGTCACATATACGCAGCCATCCAGATTTTTCACTCATTTAGTTCCTTGAGAAGCATCGTCATGTAGGCTTTCAGCTCCTGGCAATACAGTGAGGAACCAAAGTGGGACTCTGTTCAAAAAAATCATATTAAATCATGTGGGTGAGGCCCACATGACTGCCCCTGTCTCCATTCATAGCAGGATCATCTGTGCCTGCCATTACTTACACACTCTGTAAGGTATCTGCACAATCTTTCCCATGTTTTAGTTCATCCTGAGGCTTCTCCACTACAGTTTTCTCTGCTCTGGACATGGCAATCTCATATGTATCGCTTCTGTAATTGATAACTGTAATCCTGTTCTCTGCATAAATCTTTTGCAGGCCAGTCTTTCCCTTGGGATCATCTAGACACTATGGAACATAAATCTTTTTGCATTTTTTTCTTCTGTATTGCCACTGTTCTACAACCTGCTTCACATACAAGAACAAAACCTCTGCACAGTACTGCAGCTGAAGCCTCACTAGGGCTGAAGGTGAGAAAAGGCTAGATAACGTAATATTTTTAGAATATATTAATGTTTATACATCCCAGTGTGACTGTGTCCATAATAAAGGTGACTCATATTCCACTTTCCACCAACCATGGCCCCTTTACTTTATTTGTAGTACAGTTCTTCATACTTCCCTTGTCCAGCTGACTATTCCTGCGTAAGTGTTACAGCCTTACATCCATTTTCATTATAGAATTTTCTTAATTCCCTGTGTACCTGCACAGGATAAGGATACAATTTAGCCCTAATGAGCATTTCTAAATATTTTCTTATACATTCCCCTTAAGTGCAAAACAGTAAATCTTCAAAGTCCAACAGACTGGCACATCATGACTAGGAATTCCCTGGGAACTAATGCAACTGCTGTTGTGCCTGCTGTTCAGCCTTAGCAATTTTATGCAAGAAAAGAATGGCAGCAAAAAGTAAATTCTCTTCATATTGCAAACAGGCTGCAGTCATACTGTAAAAAGCACCCCGTTTAGACACGGTCATACTCCTATGCAAATCTCACTATAATTACCTGATCCCAAAGAAGAACTGATGTACTGAAATACAGGGCAAAACTCCTGATATTTCAGAAGTAGGAGCTTTGTAACACCCACATACCCAGAAGAGATCTGAAGAGGCTAAGACTTTATTAAGTAATACAAAGAACACCTAATGGCAGGTTGTCCTCTACTGGTGGTACTATTTTTTAGGTAAATGGTGCCGGATAGTTCACAGAAGCTATATAAACATAGAATCTTCCTATCCTTCTGTGGACTTCACAATTTTAAAAAAAGGGTAGGTATGAAAAGTAATTAGTTTCCACAGTGATAACTGCGCTTTTTAAACTCAGGCTCCCTCATTATGTCTTGTCTCCAGAACTATGCTTAGAATATTATACAATACCAGCTTAATATGATAATTCATTTGGTTTTATGTTACTTGCTTTGTATTCTTCCAACTTTGTGGTTTGAATGTGGACCTAACTGAACAGTTACTTTTGCTTTATGTAGATGGCAAGTACATTGTAAGCAATGGAAAAGACATAGTAACTCACATTAACAGGACTACACGATTTCCTGATAACTCCAATTATCTTCTGTCATCCCTGTAATGCAATTAAAATGTTTAATTGTTTTCTTTAGATAAGAAAAGGTTATAAAAGCTATAACAATTTGTGTGGACTTAATGACCAGCTGGTGTTAATAGCCCAAAGCCTCCAGTTATCAAGCCTTTCAAGCAATCATTGATTTCAAAGAAATGCCCTCTCTGGAGCATTCACATATTCTCTTGGACTTTAGCCATATTAGACCTTGCAATCAGTTGATCCCACAGATAAGACTGATGCAATTTATTTTACCTTGACCTCAGTCTACTAGTGAAGATCTACAATGTGAATCAGGTTGTGTCATGTCATCGAGTATGATACTCAAATGTGGCATGTCTCCATGGGATGAGCGTAAGAATTATATGGCCGTGGTGTACTAATGTTGACAGAGGTATACTTGATGTGAAACAGTCCAAAGATCAACCAAAAGGAGAGAATTGGGAAGCCAGTGATTTTTCTGTCCATCTTAGAGTTATTGCATTGGCAGGAGACATACGTATTGCTGCACCTCTGACACTTGGAAAGAAAAAAAAAATTGAAGGAAAATAGGTTGGTTTGTATTAAGAATAGTGGTACAGCCGTAAGAGAGGGTTAATGTACTACTCTTCTTTAAGGAAGTTCACCTCTGTTTAAAGGCTTCTGCTCCTTGTCTTTTTAGAATCTTAAAACCTGTATTAATACAAGGGTGGGGATCAGCACTGCCTGTGAATGAAATTGTCCCTGGTTTCTATCACAAGGGACTCTGTCGGTTACTTAAAACTTACGTTAAATTTATTTGTGTTGACCTAAAATTTTCATGCTTAATTCCTTCCTCAGACGGAATTTTCATATTCATCTCCTTGGGATATAAATGTAAAATCTGGGCCAAGATCCGAACTGGACTAGCTATTGGAAAGTAGTTTATAGTATTTTGTAAATTAAAAATCTGTCTTCTATGTAGTATCATGTACGTCTATTGTCTTTTCAAAACACAGTTTGTATTAGGCAACACAGCAGAGAAGGCTGCCTGAATTAAAAACTTGGGATATGAGTAGACCTATTGAATAGTGAATATTGGGGTATGAAATTTGCAAATATTTTGTCTTGTCATCTACAGTCTGGTGGTTTTCTTGTTATATGCCAGTTTAGCCTTGATGCTTATTTGCCTACCTTACATAGTGGTAGTGTCTTCCACTTTCAGTTGTCTTTTATGGCTTGTGGTTGCCTGTAGATAAGACTCAAGGAATCAGCAGGAGTTGATTAAACACCCCTGAGAGCAGTGAAAGGTCCTAGCTTGTATGTATCTTCCACTGATGGTTATTTTACCAGTAATTTTACACCTGTTTATATCATCTGCATTCATCTTTTAAGTACTTTGGAAAGTGATGCGTAGGATGGTGTAGTAGAGATGAGGTAAATTGTTTTATGAATAGTGTAAACCATCAGACATGTTCTGATTCCTATTTTCAGTGACTTGTTTTGAAAAAAGGTGTATAACAGTGATTGCTACTTCTTTTAATCCACAGTCCATCCTGCCACTTCTTAAATGTTCTTAATAAATATAACCCATACTTCTGACGTGCCCTGCATTGAAATAGAATAAATATTTCTTTCATCATGAAATGAAAAATGTACAAATTATATTAATTTTGCTAGGTCTGTTTAACGGTATAAATTTTTGACAACACTTGTCTATAATGTCCTGTAAAGAAATGTTAAATTCTGCATTATTATGATAAAACCTAAACACCACTATTTGGTAACAACTCTATTGTGCTAAGTGCCAATAAACACTGAAATATCCCATCCTGAGAGTGTACAATCCCAACAGACCAGACAGATAATGAGTCTAGTAAATGACAGGCAGTTTTATGGGGCAGGGTAGCAGCATTTTACATCATTATTAAAAAATAAAGTTCATGTGAGCTATCTAACGGCAGTTAGTAGGGATCTCTGGGTTACATGTGCAAGTGAAAATAATTTACTGGAAACTTTTATCCCTGCTGTGGAATTCTGTAGTAAAGTTGGAAAATATGTGGAAAGAATACAATTACCTAGCAAACTTTGTGGGATTTTATTGTAATTTCTTTAGCAATCTATTGGTTCCATTCCTTTAAAGTCCTGTGTGACTCTTACAAAGTGAAAATTATGTTCACACGATTTACCGTGCTATTCAAGGCTTTTGATGTATCTATATTCTGGTAGCTAAATTGTTGTTGTATAAATGTGGGCCTCAATCCTGTAATTAGATTCATGCTGGTGAACCCTTCTGCCTACTTGGAGCTAAGGTTAATTCATGGAGCAGTTAGCAGTTCTGGCAGATCTCAGATTCCACTAGAGCAGTTGTATCAATAAGATGCTTAGTATAGATGCTGACTTCTGATGACAATGATTGAAGTAAGCCATGGAAAATAACATTTGTTCTGGGGCCTCATGCTGATGTTTCTCTACTAGCTTCTCATTGCCTCACTGTAATTCATAATTTTAAGGATGTCACCTACAATATTAAGTTCTATTTGTATGTGTCATGCTTACAGAAGGCCTACAGATGGAGAATCCGTGAAATCTTCTCTCTCTTATTTTTGAGTTCTCTACAATTGCACCAGCTTGTCTGGTTAATTAAGATCCGGAGAGCAGCAGCTTATTAAAGTGGATGAAATTCCTGAACAGACAGGTGCTGGCAGAGGTCCAGGTCTATGCACTCTATTGTATTAAGCTGTCCCTGCAGAGAAATAACTCACTTTTCAAAATTGGGAAGTGCTGTTGTACAAGTGCATATTCCTCTAACTTGGGTATTTGGTTTGTTCTGTCCATTAATAAATATAGATTTTCCTTTGAACATTATCAGTTTGTTAGCTCAGCTTCTACATGACATTGAAGAAGTCTAGGTGCCAGCTGATTTGCTCTGATGATTAATTAGCGATACAAGGAAACATAGTCAATTTAAACTACATCATTTTAAAAAACGTTCGGACTGGAAGTAACAAACTGTAGAGCTACAAGAAGTGTTGTATTTTAAGATAAACACAGGCTATATATTTCTCCCAACATATCTAGTTGATGGCCTTGAGCTACAGAGGATAAGAAAGAGAGGAGGGGAGCAAATTCCTCCTCCTAGGCTGTTTGTCTGCCTGTGGCATTACTAGCAGCCTCTGTCAGAGGAGAAAAGTTGCAGATTTTCAGCTTTAAGGGTCTCAGGCTAGTGTCTCTGCTGGCTTCTGCTGGCTGGTGTCCCTAGCCTGAAAGAGAAGGTTTATCATCTCTTCCCTGCCATTGCGTGCCAGACAGAAATAAGGATGGCTGGTATCCAAAATATGAACTCTTACAGAGGTTGGAGCTCCAAAACTGTCACCTACAGTGTAGAAAAGATTAGACAGTTACTCTGTAATGAAGGCTAGAGTTCTTTTTTTTTTCTTTTCTTTTCTTAACCACTGAGAGAAGAGTCTGTCTGAGAATCAAAAGTTGCTTCCAGAGAGTATTTTAGCCCTTCTGGCTTTGTGTAGTCTCACGAATGGAAGCAGGACCCAACAGTGGTTTAGCCTTACCTGCAGACTGAGATGCTGTCTTGGTACTTCAGTGTCCAATCTGATATGCCAGTTGCAGTGCTGGTCCCACAGGCACATCTGGTACATTGCTGCATCTCTTTCATTCTTAGACGATCTTATGAAGCCCCGCTGATTCCCCCTAATGACGTTCCAGCTACCCCAGTGGCTGTGGTACTCGAGAGAGCAACTCTGCAGTGACAACACTGAAATCTCTCATAACTCCACCTTGTAGAAAAAGTCCCTTCAGGAAGACATAGTAAAAGGGTGCAGAACAGCTCTGGGGAAGTGAAAGAGAATAAATAATTTCTAAAACAGACATTGGAAAACACACAGGGCAAAACCAGCATGTTGCAGTGATCTCATAGACATTAAATGGTTTGGATAAAATAGGACTTAAAATGAAAGAGACAGACAGTGGTTTAGGAACTTGTGATTCACAGACTAGCAATGAAGTTGAATCCTTGGGTATCAGCAGTGGGAAATGTCCCCTTTGTCAGTAATATCTTAGCAAATACATATAGTAGTTCCATCCTCATCCTGCCCCCCCAGCAAAACCACATATATAGCTTTAATTTAATGTCAGGCTTTTAGAGATTACGAATGAGGACTTGTGGGACTTTTATACAAATCAAAGCCATTCGGAGCGCTCTGGGTATCTTCTGAGCTCTGTGTGTATGTACAAGACTAGGTTCTTGAATATGAACCTTACCTTGATGAGTACACCTTTTATCTTATTTAGCTAATGGATTTGTGTCTCTTCTGCCATCTGTTCATATTTCAAAGGTTAGTATTCATTAATTTGCTTACAACACAAAACAATCCCTTTCGTAGAACTGCCAAGCAAACGCATTTCTAAGACCTACTTGCCTTGCTTAGGTAATGAAAGAAAATTAGCCTGTGAAATTATCACTCCCAATACACACGGTATGCATGTGTCCACTGTTACCATGTGCCTCTTACATGGCTACATGCAAATCATTTCCATGATCATTAACAGCAGCAATAACAGCAGTGTAGTAATATGTAAAGACCTCGCTTAGGGGTGAGCCCTGTTGTGCTGTTGAGAGACATTATAAAAATGTATCGAAGAAATCAGTCTGTATCCCAAAGCTCTTGAAGCTGAACAGCGTATGGGAGTAAGGTGTGCAAAAAGCAAATAAAACGCAGTGTATGTACATGATTTGCAATTAGATACTTGAAATGTTACATATTTTATCCATTTGCTAAACTAAGCTCTTGACTTTGGCAGTCACTCAAAACATTTCTTATGTTTTGCTGGTACATTTTAGGAGTACAAAAATCTGTTTACACACATATATAATATCTCATAATTATCTCACCCTGGTTTTCTGGGAATATTTATGTTACATTGTTCTATCACAGCATAGTATTATCAGATTAATTTTGCTTGTTGAATTGTAAAATACTCGTAAATATTTTCTTTCCTTTTCAAGGGTGATATCTACCAGGTTTCCTTTAAAGTTTGGTATTTTGAAACATCTCATGAACCATGAATGATGGACGTTATAATATCTATATGTGTGTCGTGGTTTAGCCTCAGCTGGCAACTAAGCACCACGCAGCTGCACACTCACTCCCCCTCCCACAGTGGGACGGGGGAGAGAATTAGGAAAAAAAACCTCGTGGGTTGAGATAAACACGGTTTAATAGGACAGAAAGAGAGAAGGAAACAACAATGGTAATACCAACAAAGGAATTGTCAAGAACAAGCGATGCCCAATACAGCAATTGCTCACCACCCAGCGATCGACAGCCCGTCCCCGAGCAGCGATTTCCGCCCCCCGGCCAACTCCAGTTTATGTACTGGGCATGACGTCGTATGGTAGGGAATATCTCTTTGGCCAGCCTGGGTCAGCGGGCCCGGCGGTGTCCCCTCCCAGCTCCCCGTGCCCCCCCAGCCTGCTCGCTGGCAGGCCAGCATAAGAAGCTGGACTGTCCTTGGCTGCTCAGCAACAACCCAAAACATCAGCACGTTATCAACAGTTTTTCATCCCAAATCCAAAACACAGTCTCACACTGGCTTCTGTGAAGAAACCCAGCTCTATCCTGGCTGAAACCAGGACAATGTGCCAGCTTATCTGTTAATTAGTTTAGAAAAGCAGACTGGGGCTGACAAATCTCAAATTAATCTTTAGGACTATATCATACCTTCAACTTACTTAAGTTACTGACACCTGAAATCAAAACCAGCATTGAAATATTCATGAGAGTCTATTTAAACTTAGATCTGTGTAATACTGTCTGATGATATGGTACCCTTCAATGCAGACAACAGAACTGAGATAGAAAAGGTAGCATATGAAGGAAAAGTCTCAAAAATGGAAAACTGAAACTTTCCAGCTTTCAGTAGGGACGACAGTTATTATGAGAACATGAGAATTATTTGTTGAGTGGTATGTTGTCAAAAAAATCAGTTGGGCAGGAAACATTTTTAAACGACTGGAAAATAAGACTAGGAAGGTGCTTCAAAAGTCCATTTGCGGACCTTCAAAAGTCAATTAAAGACTGGAGAAAAGAATAATTTCTGTTAGGGTGGGGGAGATTGTGTAAGCCATCCTACAGCAAAATGTCTGCTTTTCTTTAGCACTGTGGTAAGTTAGTACAGAGCTTTTTTTGGCTAGTGTCATTATTCTAAGAACTACTCCATCCCAAGGCATTCTTTGATCTTAAAATGGATAACACTATTGCAGACTTTCATTATTCTAGTTCTAGCCTTTTCTTGGCAGGTAAAGGCTTGCAAAGGCTTACTTGGAAGCTTGTGTAACTGACTTTTTATCAACGTTTTGCACATATATAGCATGCAAGGTCTACTGTGGCGTTTGCAACAATAGTATGCAAAAAGTATTTTCATTCTTAATGAAAATAAGTATTGTGATTTTTCTTGGGTTCGTCTGAGATTGTAGATAAACACTTACTATCCATACAGAAAAGTAATTCGTTACTGGTTCCAGGTGAATTCTTGCTTTTGTAAACACTGCGTTTCTATTATTGAATCCCTTGGGAATAAAGAGGTGTGGGGAAAGAGGGAGCGCTAGAAGGTGATGTCCTGAGGTCATGAAAGATTGCTGTCAAGCATTGTTTGGTTCTGGAGAGTAGGTGTCAAGGGAGGAGAGTAGGAGTGTAGCAAGAAGATGATAGGGAAGTGGATTGTTGATGTTACAGAACATCATGGTGGAAGAAAGTACACAGCTTGAATCATAAAATAAAACACATCCTGGGATTCCAGGTTTCTAAAACATGTGCTCTTTCCCCAGTGCACATAATGTTCACCTATAAATCATTTTAAAACATGCCTAACTGTCTAAACAAACCTGTGATCTGATAAAAAGGTCTTGACTTTGCTTTAATAACAATGCCAAGATGATCCCCATTTTCCACAGAGCTTTCTTCTTTATGCAGTTTTCTTATATGAGTGGGAAAAGCTCTCAGTTCCTGTCAATAATGCCACTGCTGTGCTCTTGAACTGCCTCTTCAGAACACACATTTTCTAGAACGTATGTGAAAAGAAGCAATGTGACACTGTCTGGGCAGGTGAGCTGCTGTGATTATTGCTCCTGCTATTTTTTAAACCAAACCTGTCTGTATCCACCTTCATCTGTGGTGGCTTCCAGGTGGTTTATCTTTTGGGAAAAGTGTATCTATATTCAGCTGTCAGCCCAAGATCACTCTAAATGTCACTTCTTTGCTTTTATGTCTTTGGTCTTGATGGATGTATTTGAATTATTCTGAAGGCATGCTGTTAGGTACTGTTCTTTATCTCATTTCGTAGTAGCGTTATCTTCCTTAGGTACATCACAAGTGGTGTGTCCTGGGGCATGAGGAGGACAGGCTGAGGAAACTCGTCTATGTATGTGACTCTCCTGTATATTTGGCTGAGGACTGCAACGGTGTGTTGTACAGCACGGGTACTTTGGAGCCATTGCAGTCTGTCAGAGACCTCTGTCACAACTGCAGCTGTTGCAGGTTTCTGCTCTGTTGTGTTATTCAGTCCTAATTACAGACAACAGAACCGAGGCTCAGTACTGAACTTGCAAAACCTTTGTGAAGTTTAACTATCTCTAGTTTTTCCAACATTCAAAAAAAGGTCTTTTTTTTTCTTTTCTTCTTACCTGCCTATTGCTTCAAAAACAATTCTGCTGCTCCTGGCTTCATTAATATGCATACAGTGCAATGTAAATGGCTCTTGAGGCCTCCCCTTGGTAGATGATTTAATGTGGCAGTTATGAAAGCTGCTCAGCCTGTGCTCGATTAGCATAATAATGAAGCTTCTGCAGCAGTGTTATCGTCCTCAAAGGAAATAGCCTGAGTGGTCACAGCTCCTTTAACAAGTGCCACTTTAGGATAAAAAGCGAAGGACTCTGTTTGACATGGTAGATTGGAATATGCAAAGGGGGAGGGAGTTGTTTGTTGTCTTTGCTGTGCAGGGAGACAGAGGAGAAAGCGGCATCATCCACAGGCTGTGAGCAGGCAGCAAGGCAGGGCAGCCATTCCAGCCACCATGCACCTCCTGGCACTGCGTACCCTGGTAGTACAGGAGACTTTCTCTTTGTTTTACTAAGTCAGACTAATAAGGAAACTTGGCTCTTTTCCTTAATCTCCTATTCTTGGCCTCTGACATAGTACAAGGACTGGCTTATTTCACAACCTCTGGGAACTTGGAAAATCTGAAATGTTGCTGTGGTTCAAGGCTGTATGTTGAGATTTTGATTTTTGCAGCTTGCTAACAGATTGGGGACGTATGACAAGACTGAATAGAAAGCTTTTGGGTGGCTGAGGGAAGTCTTTCTCTATGACTGAAGTGAAAAGGTGACTTTTCAGGTAAAAACAATAGAAATTAGTACCATCAGCAGCAATCCTATTATTTTAAAAGTATATTTTAAATAAGTAACAGATGAAAATGCAGAGGTGAAATTTTAGGGGTTTGTCAGAATTGAAAGAATAAGGACAGTTTTCTCTGCCCTTCCTATGGAGCAAAGTGGGCAGAGGGAAATGGCATCTTATTCCCAGTGGAGGGGATAACTCTCATGTTCGCTGGGTGCAGAGGATTCAGCGAAGAGGGCTGAAGCACTACTCGGCCAGCTCTCCCTTGGCATACTGCAAGAATGGTTATAACAACGACAGTTTACAACTGAGTTTATTGAGCTGCTAATTTAATTTATTTTTAATATGGCAAACCAAGCCAACAGCATTCAGAGGTTGTTTTACATCTTACTCAGCCATCCTGTGGAGATCACAACTTCCAGGGAACAGACAGCGGCTCAGGCTTCTCAGCCTGATCCGTCTTCGCCCTGTCATAGCCTAGCACTTCATGAATGGAATCCGTATTTAATGGATGTGTGCACAGATACAAGTACAGTGTAGTTCAAGCAGAAATTGGGGCACAGCCCCAAGCTGAATGGGGCTCCTGGACCAACATGCAGAGGGAGTGCAAGGGAGTCAGTCCCTCAGCTGAAGCTCAAGGAAGCCAAAGCAATCTGCTCAATTGATTCTCCCTTGTTGAATGTAAAATTGTTCCTATTGCAAGCTTCTGGAAAATATGAAGTTGCCTGAAAATCACCTTTCCCAGTGACCCTTGATCTTTGTGAATTCTGTGAAGGCATATGATTACTTTTTACCCATATAGATTAGTCTTCTATTTTCGTCTTGCGCAAAGGTTTTTGGTTTGCTACCCGAGGAGGGATGAGGGAGACTAGCACCAGAGATAAGGGTGTATAACCTATCATTCTTAGGATTTTTCTTTACAGTAGATTTCTGCACAGGTTAAAGTTTTCTGAAGAATTGCTTTTTGATAATTTTCAAGGATTCTTTTCAGTATATGTTATTATATTTTGCAGTATAATGTAATGAGTGGATATAAACGGGTTAATAAAACTTTAAAACATTCCAATAACTCTCGTTTACAAAGTAAATGCTATTAAGTCTTTGAACAAAAACCAAAACATACTGGAGTGTTCCCCAGATGCTAGCTAGGTAACAGTAGATAAAAAAGGAAAATAAATCAATGGGCATCCTGCTTGATCACAAATGTTTTGAATATTACAAATTACTTCACATGATATACCTACGTGCTTCTGTATGCTAGTAAAACATTTGCTTTGTTTCCAAGCCTGAGGTTGCTCTTCATCCCAACGCTTTACTTCACTAAATGCCTGAGGGATCAAGAGAATCCGGCCCTGCTCCCGTTGAAGAATTGGGGATTTAGTTCCTGTCTTTCAAGAGTTCCCCGAAATATTTACCCTCATGGAAAACCTCTGTTGTCCATGGAAAGGGGAGTGTGCAAGGAAGGTGATGGGAGAGGGAGGGAGCTTTGAATGTCTTTAGAATTTCTTTGCATACCATAAATGTTTGCAAAATGCTGAGGTTGACTGTTAATGATTGAAATCCAGTTAAAAGGATTTTTTCCTACATTGTATGTATACATTCTTCAGTGATTAGAAATCCTCTCACCTCATCTTCATTCCAAAGTGCACGCTTCTCATATCTTCTTGTTCTTTGTGGCATTGCCCTGAGCACACTTTCTGGGTGTTACAGACTCTCTATTTTTAATTTGCTGACACCACTTTTACATTGATTATGTTAATTACATGTACTTTTGTGACCTCTTGCTCTTTTTGCCTTTCTTCTTTTGCTTGCAAAGGTCCATTGGGAGGGCTTAGTCACATCACTTCTTTGTTTTTCCCCTTTGTTCTCTGCCACTTCTTTGTTTTGGCTGTTAAAACAGCAATAAAGTAGATTTTGACAGCTTAGGGAATGACCTGTCCTATTTTTGGTTTCCAGGGAAATGGGTTTCATAGTTTGGTGGTACTGTCTGGGAACTCTGACCTTGGGACTCTGCTGGTTTAATCCTTGTATAATTCCACTGTGCACAACAGACTTAGTTTTAGTATGCACACGAATGCATCAGTTGAGAATCAGACACGCTGTTTTCCTGGGCTTTAAGGTTGACTGCCTTTAGTTATTATACACCTTTACAGGAAGGGAGAAGGGGAAGATGCAGTGAGCCTGACCTAATCCATTCTTCCACATGGGGAGTAGGGACAGAGAAAAATGTTTTTCTTAAGTTCTTTCCCTCTGCCTGTCAAGGAGTTGGGCAGTCATCAGCTGTGACCTTTTGCCACTCCTGTTGTCCATTCACTTTATTGATTACAACATATTCAAAGACAATTAGGCAAATTAATGGAATAAAAAACCATCAGTGCTATCAAAGGTGGTTAGCAGCTTTGTCAGGAAATTCCCAAGCTGTAACTCTAGGAGTTTATGGAGTGTCCTGGCAAAGCACTGCCTGGTTCTGCTGCAGTTCCCCTGCTGCCCATGCCTGGAGACGGGGGCAGATGGACAGCCATTGAGACCTGAGTGGCCACTCCTGTGTGTGGTATGAGAAGGGCATGGGTAAAAATGAATAAGGAACCCTGCCTGGGCAAACACCCTGGACTTCTGTTCCCCCTTAACAAGAGGATAGCCTACAAGAGAAACATCCTGAAACAAAGAATAAAATAAAAAGGGAAAGAAAAAAGGAGGCATAAAAACCTGTAGCTGGAATCACATGTTTAACTAAGTATTTTCTGCTTTAATGACAACAAAATTTGAAAGCACCCAGAGAATCTGGAGTACTATAACTACTGCCTATGACTGATGCTTCTCGGAGTAGCTTTGGACTTTATGAAGGCCTCAGTCAGTACTGCAAGAGGCCTTATGGAATTACTGTAAGCAAAGCAAACAGGGCTTTGCTGGTATGGCTCACACTAGTTCTTTGAGAAAGTAAGGGTAGAGAACCAAACTCCATGTAATTAGGCATCACTCCCTACTTAATATGATTGTAGTAGAAAAGTTTCAAAATGAGGCCTTCCTTGTGCCCTCATTGTCTGCTTACTGTTGTTACCAGTTTGTACATTTAGCTTGAAGTTGCTTCTGTTGTTCCTTAGAATTTGCAAAGCACTCGTGCAAGATGACTGGCTATCTACAAATACTAGAATAGAAGATCTCTAGTAATAATGGGCACCCGTGTTACATTTACCATAGAGAAATGTGCAATGAAACACGCTTTTGTTAAATGCCTGAGCCAAGCCTTGCTCTCTGGAACATGTTTGACATGTGCTGGTGCTCTGGGCTGGTGCCACTACCCTCTGCTGGCTTTGTAATGTTGGGAAGTGCTTTCTTACCCTCTTATTCTGCACTCATCTGCACCCAGTCTAGGCATTTTACTGTATTGTTGGTAATACAGGGAAGAAGGGTTTTGGAGCTCTCTTGAAATAAAAGGCTCTTATGCATTAGGTGTAATGGGCACGTAGTACTCACTGAAGAGTGAACCTCTCCGGTGATAAGTCCTGTCATTTCAGGTTGAAGAGAAAATAGCTAAAATCATGAAAGGCATTTGATGGTTTCTGTTCCTGCTCTTGCAAGTAAAGAGAGAGTAGTAAGGCTTCCTGCTAAGCAGACAAAGTTATTATTGTTGTAGAGCTGAAGAAACTCTAGTCAATAATCCTGACTCAGAGACTCTTGCCACTGGTTTTGGTGGAGGATGGATTCTCGTGAGAGCCTGTTTAACACTGTCATAGAAACCTTAACAATTAGTCTTGTTCAAGAAGGTCCCTGTTTCCTCTGATTTCATTGTTCTAGTCAATGTGTCAGCCAAACCAGAGAGTGTCATGTATAAGCCCATGTCATTGCTATGAGTTGTTACCTTTCAATCCATAGGATGCTAGCACAACTTGCAGTGAAGTCACCTGCAGAGAAGAATCCCCTGGCCTGAAGTGAGTATTGCCAGGAAAAAAATACTAGCATTGATGTCTCTGTGACAGGCATTCATGTGGGAGTGACACGTGTAAGTGTAGGTCGCTTTGCTTGTGCAAGATTATTACTGATCTTTAACCTAGTTCTAGGTTCAAGGGGGAAAAAAAGAAGGGCCTTCTACACTCATGTTTACAACGTAAAGGACTGTCTGATTTATGTAGGGCTATTGTTTTTTAGGCATGTTCCAGCTCCTAGTAAATAGTTGTGGGTTTTTTTTCTTCTGGCCCATCCAGGAAAAGAAAGTAGAAAAATATGTATTTATGCTACTCTTTTTTTTTGCTTTTAATAATAGACTTAAGCTGAAAAATACTCAGCGCTACTTTCTTTTGGTAATGTTTCATTTTTATTGAAAGGAAATATTACTATGTGGGCAAATCAGTGTTTGTTTATGCTGTTTAACAGTGCAATGCAACTGTTTTATGTGCTCACAGGATATCAAACACGAACTACTCTTCATGTTATGTGCAATAAAAAAAGTGATTTTGGACACTCCAGAAATGAAGTGCTACCAACCTCATTGTATTCTGTGATTTTCAGGGGGGAGTGCCTTGCTTCTAATGTGAAGCTAAAGAGGACTGTGAATATTAAAAACCAGCATGGCCAGCTAGAGTTAAACTTTCAGGATGAGACATTAACTTAAACCACATGTGAAATGCAGCTGTTTCTGCTGAGGCTTTCATCAATCTGTACTGGGAAGATTGGTGGGTTTTAATATGTGGTCTCAAGCAGAGCCAATAGAAACGTGTGGAAAATGTGTGTGAAATCAGTGTGTATCCATGGGGGGTCCCTGGTGTTTCGTGTAGCATTTTATTTGTGTTCATATAAATAATGGTGATAATACCTATCCCATCACAAATTACCTTTATTTGACAGGCATACGTAAAAAGAAGTGATCGGATAAATAGATCTGGTGAATCACAGAGACCTGTGCCTACATGCTAAGTCATGTCCCATTTTTGTATTACTTGATTGGAACAAGCAGGAAGAGGAAACCATGAACTAAAAATCCTTTGCAGAAAAATATGAGCCATCTGAAACCGGCTGGCCAAAAAGCCAATGAAGACTGATATTTCTGGCTCAAATTCTTAATGCCACTTAACATTTAGGTGCTAAGATGACTATGGATCAAAGAGCTGCTGAATCACAGCTGCTAAAAGTGGAATTGCTGTGAGCAGGGATGAGCAGATACTTGAAAGCTGATCTGTTAACAAAGTATGTTGTATAAATTC
>NW_010549630.1:0-51720 GCF_000687285.1 Phaethon lepturus | reverse complement strand
AGGGGTGAGGGAAAGTCTCCTACTAGCCATGAAGGGTGCCAGACTTCTCTTGGCATGGGAGCTGAAGGCACTGGTGAAGTTTAGTGGATTGTGCTCAAATGTGTTTCTGACAGAATGGTGGCTGGACACTGTACAGATGTCATATTGCCCTAATTAACTACATGTGCAGCCATTACAAATGTGAAGCCGGGATCCTTGGGGCCTTGCAGGCAAAGCCTTCATAAAGGTGTGCTAAAGAAAAGCCTTCCACTGACTGTGCCAGGAGGAGATGTGATAAGCCTTTCCCAGCTGGAAATCACTCCTGTGTATGTGTGAACAATGATAATGTACCAAATTCAGTAACAACAGTAGAGCAGAACTTGAACAGGAAGGGAGGAGATCCAGATTCACTGAAGTTCTGCCCTTGTGCGTAGACATAATAGGATCTGGTAGACATAAAGGACAGCTTTAGAGTAGTTTTTCACTTAATACAAAGACAACTTGAGTAAAGGGAGAGAAATAGGAAACCAAAGGAGGTGGTGGCGAAGGCTTATTAAGTGTGAATTTTTTTTAACCCCTGATAAGAAATAAAAGTGACTCAGACTTTATCAGCTCTCTGTAATTTTCAGAAGTGTGGAAGGAAGTAAAAGTAGCAAAGAGGCAAAGGTTCATTTTGTAATGACAGTCTTGGAGATACTCATTTTGTTTGAACAGACTTATAACCAGAGAGAAAATGGAGAAGAGGTCAGGGAACAAAACTCAGTTGACTCCATACAGAAAAAGTTGGAGGGAAGAACAGAAAGGTAAACATGGTTACAACTCAAGCAGGAGAAAGTGTGGTTTACTGAAGACGACAGGGGAAGGGCAGTGTAGATTCTTGGTTTCTGCTTATACCTCAGTACATCGGAGGGGAGCAAAACACTGGTGCACTGTTAAATAAGAGAATGTCTTGTAAAGTGCATGTCAATCCTTAGTGAAGCACTGTATTATAGCGGCAAATTATTAATCTGTGTGACAGGAGTACCCCCACCCCTATTCCTTGGAGACACTGGAAATAAAAGAAACCCCCCCCAACAATCCACAAACCTGTTCTGCCTATATTGGAGGGCAAGGATTCCCTTTGGGTGCAGATACTGTAATAGTTGTTGCAGGTCCAAAAGAGGAAAAGATCTCATTGATGAGTTTCAAATACAATATAGATACACAATTAAATCAATGTTAGTACAAGCACATGCAATCTCTTGGAGAAAGAACAGTTTCACCTACTGAAGATCCTCAAATGAGCATTTGATAACGTGAAACACAGGCTTGCCTCAGGGGATGTACTATAACACAGCAGCCAAAAGCTTGGAACCCTTGTGAGATCTTCACTTTGGCGGCCCTCAAAAGTGGTGCAAACAGACTGATGTTTCTTAACCTCAGAAAATCAGCAGCAACAGTGATGAACAGCTTCAAAAACAAACTCTCCTTTCCACCAAACATGCTGTGGAAGGACTTAACAAGAACTAAGGAGCTTCCTGCAGGGGGCCGTCTAATTCCCATCAAAGCAATCTCCTGAAGGGTAAAGGAAAATGAGGGCAGGTTTATTGCTAGCTCTGATTTTTATTTTTTTTTTTTAACTCAGTCATGCTTCTGGCAGAAAAATAAGATCATTTCTAGCAGCTTTCTCGCTGAACCTCACTGCTAGTGCTAGCCCTCTTCCCTGATACCTCTAGCACTAGAGCATATAGGCTGTCTTATTTTGTCATCACTATACAGCTGTTTCTCTGTTCTGTGTGGAGTCTTGCATTTGTTGGCATAGACTACAGGAGAAAAAAAAAAAAGCTACATTGTGATTACATGCAAACTTGGTTTTGGACAAACTTTCTCCCTTTAGTTCAAAACTCTCTGCAAAGGTAATTAATCTCAAGTAGAATCATAAATGGGACTGGATAAATAACTTGACAGAATTAATGTAATGGATTATTTTTGGCTTTTTGCTTCTCTTACAAGTTTTTCTGGGAATAGACTGGTTGTTTATCTCAGATGTTTAAATATGTCTCCAGAATCTTCAAGGAAATTTAAAGCATTCATCATAAATTCATTGCACAAATTTTTAGGTTTTCATTGTATACCTGGAAACATTGTGTATTTATATTTTTCAGTTGAATGAACTTGGCTGCTTCAAATCATGTTTCTACTGCAAATACTAGCAGTTTACTTTTCAAATCTGTTCTGCAATATTAATTTAAAGATACTTGTTTCAGAGCTATTTGTGCCAGATAAACTGTTTGCTAGAATATTTGTGGAAAACAAATATGGGGTGGGGAGTAGGATTGTCCAGAAACAATCAACATTAGTTTTGTCAGAAACTGAGACAAATGGTGACAGAATGTTATTTATTGTTCTGTGTGTACTAGTTTGTTGTTTGTTTGTTTGTTTGTTTTTCTTTTAAGTAATTAGTTAATGACAGACATCAGTTACTTTATTTATTGGTAGAAATACTATGGTGAGGTCCTTCCTTCCAGATTTCAACTTAAAAAACAGCAGGAACATATTTTGGAATAAGACAAATTTTCAGTAGAATTGTTGAAGTTTTTACAGAGGGCAAGTGTCATGTATTGCATGGTGGTAACAAGATACTTGGCTTTGTTATTCACTTATTTGCTTTCACCACCTTTTCCCACTACTTCAAAATTATGGTAGAAGTGTTCTTTTCTGCTGAAAAGAATAGCGATGGTGGTGATCTGTCTTCTGAGCTGAGTACCACACAACTGGGATAATAGTGTTAATTTTCTCAGACTGATTACAGCTTCCACCCCAAACTATGAAATCTTCATATTTTCTGGATCCTTCAGACCTTGAGTCTGGTGGTATATGTAGTAAAATCCCTCAGCTCTAATTACAAACAAAAAGAAGTGGTAAAGAATGCATCTCAGACAACAGTAGCATAGGGCATGGAAGAGTTAATGGAAGAGTAGGAAGAATGAGCAGTTCTAGGGTCATTTTGGAGACAATTCTTACTAAAACTCCCTAATTTTCCATCCTCTCTGAGTTAATATGATAATGGTCAGACAAGGGGTATTTTTATATATGTAAATGTTTTAGCTGTTTGAAAATCAAACTTATTTTGTACCCTGGTGCCGGCAGCAGACCTGCTGGGGTGCTCCTAAAACGACAAATTGATAAAAGTCCTAATAGGACGAACTCAACAAGAAAAAAACAAAATGAATTAGCTTGCTGAGACATGGCTAACATCATTGAGTTTATATATGTTTCATTAAACTGAAACTTGACAGCTTTATGAGGAAACAGTGGGGTTTGTAGTGTATGAAGAACCTGTAATAGTGCCAAGGCTGATCAGGTCCTGTGCCATACAGCCTATTTAATAGACAAATATTTGCACGGTGAAAATGTCATTTTAAATGACTGGTTTGATAATCCCTTAAGCTTTTAAATGATCTGCAAAGTCTGGAAATTCTACCCTGGTGTTTAAAATCTAGTGGCACATTAGATAATCAAAGCAAATAAAAAAAGATGGGTTAAGCTTTGCTCCTAAATTAGGGACTTTTTGGTGGCTCCTGCTGCTTCTTTTACCCATCAGTTTTCTGCCATGTTTGTTAGGGAACGTAGTTGGAATTGGACTGATGTCTGTTCTCTCTGTTGCAGGTCCAATCTGTCTTCTATATGCTCATTCAGATTGCAGGACACTTACTCGGATCCACATTTGTGCTTAGGTTGTGGATCTAAATATTTTCATGTTCAAACTTGCCTTGCTTGCCTGTAAAATGAGTAATAATGATGAATAAAATACTTTTGGCTTTTTCATTGCCTCCTGCAATATGAAGAACACTATCAGCTTATGTTTGTGCAGTGACAAGTTAGTGAGTCGGTCAGAATTTGTCAGTAAGTTAATCAGCTATTTGTGATTATCAGAATGATGCACCAGATTCTTGCAATATGTTTATCCCACTGCAGCCTCACAATCTTGGTAATTTAGTACAGAGAACCCAAGCTCTGTATAGCATATACATCTGACTATAACCAACATAACAGAGGAGGTTAACGAGTAAATCTAGTTCCATTGGACTGCATTTTAAAAGGTGAAATCGGTTTCAGATTCGCTCTTTTTCCAGCTGCTGTCTAAAGCAAAACTTGAATTTTCCTTAACAGAACTAGGACTAAGGCCTTTCATTTCATCCTTACCCTTTTAGTCTTTACTTCTTTGATCCATGACCTTATATTGCTTTTTGCCTCTCTTCTCCACACAAGTCAGTGGCCAGTTTGATCTTGGAAAGAGAGATCACAGCATAAGAGGTCTGTATGATACCGCTTATTTGAGGATGCAGAGCAGATAAAGCCGATAGTGAACTAGAGAAATAGCGGAGCAAAAGCAAAATATTCCAAGAAAGAAAAGGTTAAAGATGCGACAAGACAGCAATAACACAAAAAAAGGATAAATACAGCACCTATTTTCCTCTCCCATATGTGTATTTAACCAAGAGGTTAGGATATAGCAGGTGATTTAGTAAATATCACAGAGAGAATCAGAATAAAATGGTTACAAAGCAATTTAATAACGGCAAAGCTACCCAGGTTCTAATTAAAAATAGTATTGTGTCACAAAGTATGTTTGCCTTAGACTGTATATTTAAAAAAAAGCTAAATTTCATAAATTCTCAAAACTAAATTTGCATATGACAAAGCAATATTTGGCAATGTGAATGATCAGATTCAGGGACAGAAGCCCTCCACAGCGTTTTAGCACTAAGTGCAGCACAGCAATGTGTCAAGACTGGGCAAAGAACTTACTGGGGTGAGAGGCAGGAAGGAAAAACAAAATCTTGAAAATTGCATTAATGGAAACAGCAGGCAGGTGGCAATAACCAAATAGCTTTAATTGCCCAAGGAACTCATGGGAATCAATTTGCTGTGATTATTACCCACATGTTTTAAGGAAGAAATAGCAAATTAAATAGAATGACACAAATGGTAGTAAACTATACCATAGGATTCCCGTAGAGAGCTCGCAGCAGTTCTGTCCTCAAGGACACACTGTTTTAGGTAATTTTGTCCTGGAGAAAACAGAGTGGAGACACCAGTCACACAATGAAACACAGTTATTATTAGTTCATACCTGCAGCCTAACCTAGTAAACCAGATGTAGTTTGGTTTTGGGTAGACTAGAAAACTTACAGATCCACAGTGTAGGGGATTAATTTCTCCTTGAGAACTCTCTTGACATTATTTAATAGCTTACCATGAAACAATGTGTTGCGATTAACTTCCCTTCTCCTCCATACAATCCATACTTGGAGACTACTCTTGACCACCTATCTCCAGACTTACTTGACCTAACAGATCAATAGCTTTCCCATCCCAGAAAGTTTTCAGCATTTACAAAAAATACTTATGTTTCTAACTGAAATTTAATTACTACTCAGGTTTTGCTCATTCAGAGCAGCTAGTATTCTACTAACTTGCTTTGTTCACAGAGGACATTGACGATGTGCCTTCAGGCTTTTGGCTTGCCCAGTTCAGAGTTGCATGGGGAACTCACTGTGGGATTTAGCTGACTAAACACGGGCAATTAGTGCCATTGGACATGCCTTAAAGCTCTCTCATCTGACTTCCACTGCCACTCCAGCTGGGCACAGGTCATATTCCAGGTCTGCAATTCTCTCTGTTGTATCTACGGAAAAGATGTCTCATACCAAGGTATTTGAATGGCACTAGAGTCCCATGTTTAGACAGCTGCATACTGTCTCAGCCTTCTATATGCTACATGCATATAGATCAATATATCATAGGCTCTTCAGTAGTCTACAGTTGCCTACAACAGGCTAGGGGTGAATCTCTCCAAATATTTGCTATTGGCGTTACTCTATTCTGTACAAATAAATATCCCTTGATACAGAAAGGGCTAGCTTCCCAGACCAAAAGGTGAAGTATTTGCTGGGGACATGAGAGACGAGTGTTTAAATTCCTGGTCTGAATCAGGCAGACCAGGCTCGAACCTGGATCCTCCACATCCTCAGGAAGTGCCTTAATCATTAGGCCCTCAGCTAATCACAGGCCCTGAGTTAATTCGTGCCAGACTTTAATTATTTGAAAGTAATGCATTTCTGCAGAAAAACTTTGGTTTTTAAAGAAATGGCATTTCTAAAATGAAAAATCATTTTCAACGAAAGAATTCTAACTCATTAGGACGTTGATTGCTATGGGTCTCTCAGGCAGGATATTCCCTCTTTCAATGGGGAACATTCAGAAAACAAGTACAGAGTTTGTCTTTAAAATGAAAGAATATTAATGACTGGATCTCTGCTTCTGGAGAGAGAAACTTTTAAAATAGTTTAGAGTGGTTGGGATGCCCAACTAGAAAATCCCATGCTGCATAACGAGACTAATTTAATAATTCAGATTTGGGTACTTGGATATCTCAGATGCCAGGCTTGCTGACTCTGCATTATTGTTTGTTGGTTTCTCTTCCTGGCACTTCCCCACGTTTTCCACAGGGTAATAGCTAAATGTGTTCCAGTGAGGCATCTGTCCATCAGCCTTCAGCAAGAGAACTCAAATGATGATGTAAAATGTGCACAATCAATTTAAAACTAATCCTTGTCTATATCTGTAAAGTATTAATTGAAATCTGTACAATATATGTGTTATTTAGTTTGCCTGACAAGATACTAGGTCTAGCAGACAAACTAAAAAGCACACATTATCACTAAACTCTAATGTTTAGAGTAATGGGATCAATTTATAGATTTGTCTCAGCATATTGATTTTGGAAAACTTATAGTGTGGACTGGGAGCATAATTAGACACTTTAAATGTATTATACAGTTTTGATTTATGTCACTATTAATTTAAAAAAATGCTCAGTACTTTGGAAAATAAACTTCATACACCACATCTCAAGTAACTCATGTAACTCCCTTTCCTCCCCTTTTTTTATATTAAAACAAAACAAAATAAAAAAGCCACCACCTTCCCTCTATTTCATTATCTTTTAAAATCAATCTTACAAGCTAAACGTGTCCACTGGTGAATATTCTCTTATAAAAGCTTCTTGAGAATTTTCTGTACTAAATAAACAATTCTTAATTATAGCTACCACCTCTGGCAACTATTCATCATTCTTTAATAAGTGATAGCATGGGATTTACAGAATATACAGTAAAGAATTTAGAAATTAAGTGCTTGAATCATGTGTAAATTGCCTAGCAATTGTACATAGTTAGTATGACGGGTTACTCAACACTTACATGTGGTAGGTAATATGCTAGCATATGCTAATAATAACAGCATTAGGCACAAATAGCCTTCTCTCTGTTTCTGTCTAGAAATACCTCTTGTTGTGATAGAAAAATTAGAATTTGGAATTTAATTAGCTGGTTTGTGATTTTACAGTTGCCTATTCTGAAAAGGGAACAGAATTTAGGAGAGAAGAAAATGAAAGGAAATATCTATCTGTTTTGGTTCTGTGAGATAGCTGCATGTATAAGGGCGGACTTTCATTATTGTCTTTTCTTACAGTCATGTGTTGACTTTTCTGACACAGGCCAAATCCCAGTACGAACACAAAAATACTTGACTGATGTCATTAGATTTTCACCAGAAGAGCACTCAATTCACAAAAAGAAAGACCATAATGCCTTAAGTACATGTAGCATTTCTTCAGAAACCTCTGTTTAACAGCTATTGTGGTGCAGGAGTCAACAATTGTAGTCATATTCACCATAACATCAGCTGTATCGCAGGCTGCCCAAAATAAGAGGCTGGGATTCAACATTACTTCTAGTAAGTATTAATAATTTGGAAGAGACTGTTATGTGGAAATCTCACCTTGGCTTTCGACTTAACACAGTCTCTCCAGACTCACAATTAATTTTCTTTTCTTTGTTTTAAACTTTTTTGACACAAAGGACAGCAAAGAAAAATACGTCTAGGTATTGCCTGGTAAAACAATGCCTAGGCCAGGGTAACACAACTTCTGCAGCACCAGCCAAGCGAAGATCTGTTTTGCTGATTTTTTTTTTTTATTATTATTAATACATTTAGTTTTAGTTGTGCTTTGAGGGAGTGGTAGTGGATGGCTGTTAAATCACCAGTGGTCTGTATTTATAAGAATATGTTGGTTGCAGACCTGTACAATTCTAAAACTGAAATGTATTGATGTGTGTTAGCAGAAGACCAACCAGTGCCCCACAGCTTAAGTTGTTACGTGCTACTGTCATATAAATTAGAAGGGAGGGTTTACTGACTGCTTGAGTGTCCAACATTTTCCATTATCCTCTTTCAGCCTCATGAAAGGCTGAAATAATGCTCCATATCCAGAATACTCACTCCCACTGTTTTAGAGGTAGAGGCAAAAATTAAAATTTCAGGGTTCCAAAGCAGTAGTTGGAGCAAGACCTGGGGAGTTGAGGTGCAATGTTAAATCTTAATTTATTATTTTTTCCTTTAGGAAACAGCAGCAGCAGTAGTACATTAAGCCACTATGTTTAAGAGAAAAGAAAAATTTTCATTTTCTAACTGTGGCAACATAGAGACTTTGCTATAGACCGTGTGTTTAAAAGGTCTACTTGAGTGTGTTCCTGTACCTTGTACTAAATGACAAGACTGAACTTTCTGTACCTCAGCTCCACTGATGTAGGATGAGAACAGGGATGTTTTTATGTTGGGTGGCTGAAGTCTCTGCTGAGTTCAGGTGTCAGGAGGAAGCTGCCCATCTCCAACCATGATCAATATCGCATTGACAGAGGAGTTGGTAAGGTTAGATTTAGATTCATGTAAGAGGAGGGGAATCTGTTTATGCTGTAAAAGCATTTATGCTTTATATATGTGTGTGTAAAATCATAACATAAAACCAAAAGTGAAGCATTGCCATGCATGATGGGTAGATACAATTCAGACAAGTACCTTTTGATAAAGCAACACAAGAAAATATCGTTCAAGATAATCAGAGATGTGTATTCTTAGGAAATAATCAGAAAATACTGAGACTCCCATTGCTTTATGCAAAGACAGTGAAAATGGATTTGCTTGATAGCATTGAAGTGCAATTAGCTTATACAGTTGGAATGCATAGAAGGTATAGCTCGGTGACAGTTGAGCAACATGCCACATGAGTCAAGCTGTGTGTTCATTATGGGATGAATGTCCAGCCTCAGTCCTGTAATCCTGATACAACTAGATGTGGGGATATTTAGTGCCTAGTTAAAGATATCATCTGGCTGCTCTATGCCATTATATACAGTGTTGGTCTTCTCAGGGCTGTCAGTATAATGTAGTGGTGTTGAGCAAAGCAGTGCAAGATGCCTGAGAGAATTCAGTCTGGAGAATTTGAAAGTTGAATGTAAAATTAATTCATTATTTTTCACAGATGTAATCCTGTTCATAAATAGTAAGGAGGAAATTAGAAATGCTAAGTCCTGACATGATTTCAGAAGAAATTTTTATCTTTACATCTTTATTCTTTCAGTAAAATTTTGCTGAAAATGTTTGGGAGAAAATTAGGGCTAGTTAACTCCTAATCATTGTGTTTATATACTAACAAAAAACGTTCTGCTGTGATCTGTTCATCAGATTCATATGTCATATTGAAGAATGCTCTTGAAGAATTAAACATCCTCGTAAAAAAAAATGCTGCTAGTAGCTTGAACTTCTATGTGGACCATCTTTGATTTGAATAAAGTCACATTAAGGAATTGTTTGGCTCATTATGACTTAAATGTGGGTATTTATCTTAAGAAAAGGCATGACAGAAGGAAGATGTGATTGGATTCAGTAATATATTCCTCTAATGAGATGAGATGAGATGTTGTGCTTTACTTTATCTGCATGTTTGCCTGAGGTATGTGTTTCTTCAAACCCACAAACTTAAAATGTGTCATCTAAAAAATATTATGCCCTGGTTGCAGGAAGTCTGGCAAGCAGTGCTTCAAGTGAACTGAGACTCTTAATTCTTCCCAGTACAGATAGATAACAGTAAGTTTCATTCTGTAAAATGCAGAGTAGCCTACTGCTCTAGGGCCTAAGCCCAATATCATTACTGGTGTAACTTTGAAAAAACAATTCTACAGGGAAGTATGTTGTGAGAGGAAGACTGTAAAAGTTTAACACTTCGTTTCATACCCCTGCTTAATATCTTTGGGTGTTTGTTACTAATAAAAATGCTTGCAAGATTTTTATTTTATAGGGAATAACCTGCTTCTGTTTATAATTTCAAGAAAATAATAACAACCTTCATTGCATGATCATTTCCACTACAGTTTGCTGAGATATCACAAATAAGGACCTTTGACAGTGAGCAACCAGAATTGCTCTAGTTTTACTAGAGTTTGAGAGTCGTTCATAAAAACAAAAGTTCTATAATTAATTCTTAATTATAATTCATGCTGAAACGGAGACAGGAAATAAATACAGAAATTATGATGAAGATCTTTTTTTCAGGAGATCTTGTGCAAGCCTTTGAAATAATGTTGTCTCAGACATCCAGAAATCCACATTCTCTATGTGATACATACATACAAAGCTTATGTTTGTTCTCCTTTTTGAAAGGGCTGGAGATTTATCTTGAGGAAATCCTTGACTAACTGGGAAAACTTCCAAAATGTTTGCAAGGTGTGTTTGAATTCTCTGCCTACATCCAGTTCAGAAAGCTTTGGGAATTTTGAATAGAAAATGAGCTCTTTGTAACAACCTGAGTTGGTTAACAAATACAGAAAGCCTCAGCCTTAATATCTAGATGAGACAAATATTTAATGATGATGATGATAATGATAATAATAATAAAAAATAGGGAGTAGCAGAAAAAAATGGCTTAAATTCAAGAATTTTGAAATGTTGTAATATCTTACTTCCATGTTTTAATTTTCTGATTTTTGCTTGATGAAGCAGTGAGCAGTGTGTAACAGAAATGGATAGATTGTGCTTGTTGCTTAGGCTGACGGTTGTTATATAATCTCTAATACGTTTCCACAGAGCAACCTGAGATTTAGTATAATTTTAGTATAAATGCATTATGGGAAGTGAAGGGCAGTTACATATCTCAATTCCTTCTGGGAACTGAGGGTAAAAGCAGTGAAACTACAAGTCCTTTGAAGGTGATGGCAGATGAAAGAGATTTAAAGCAAAACATTTTGCTTTCTTTTGTAATAATGCATGTTTGAATTTCACTTAGCTGTAATAGTGGCTTAGAATTTGAAAACTGGTAGCTAGGTAGAGGAAAGAAACCCAAATTATTGCCCATTGAGAAGATGGTAGAATTCAACCATTTTATATTTTGTTCGGCAGCAGTAAAGGATACAAACTTATAAGAAACTAAGTTTTTTTAGTTCTGCTGCACATAGAAAAACACTGTGCTGAGCTGAGGGCTGTTTCCTTGTGCTACCAATGTTCTGAAGTATAAAAAGTAGTAAAAATGTTTTTTTTCCTAATATTTAGCATGTTTTTCTGATATTTGTAAATATTCTTTTATAGTTTTTTCTATTCCTATTTTCAAATTTCAAAAGTACGCTATTTTTGAGCAAAAATTAGACCAAGATACTTCATCTAAAGTGTAAAAGCTTTCTGAAGTTACTAATGAACAAATGACAACTGAAGTTGAAGGAATAAAGGAGAAATGGAGGTTACAGATTTACCAATGCTGTTTTCAGTGTTATTACTGGCTAAAGAGTCTGCATTCCATTCATAGCATGTCTGTTAGATGACCTGAGAAAGAAACTATTTTACAAATACCTCAACGTTTTATCGGAACACTTTTCTAATATAGCTATGTCTGTAAAGCACTGTCCGCTAAAGCACTCCTGATCTTTTACAGCGTGAGTACCCATGCCAAATGAAGTAAATAGGTGACCTAGTTGACTGTGTACAACTAATAGTACAACTAAGAGTAGCCAATTTGTTGTGCTGTAAAAGCTATGTATATCATTTCAGGATATGCTCCCTGAGGTTTTAAAACCTGTTCATGTGATAAATACGCATTTCCTGTAAGGATAGTTAAAATGTCACTGCTTTAAAATCTTGGGGACCTTCAGGGCTGGAAACAAATACACCGAAACCCATTGGGAAGCTGGCAACATTTAATCACTAGAGGAAAAAGCTCCCATTTCTAGCTCTGTGGAGTGGCATAATATTGATTTTTAAACTCAATGCTCAATCTTTTTAGTTCAGCAGTTGGGGCCAATGTAACTTGGGGAGGGAAATGCTGTAACGGAGATGTTGGTGAGGAGGAGACATGTTAAGGTGACAAAATAAATCTAAACATCTTGCAGCTCTTGGATGTTTGACATGTTCAAAATATTTCTGGCAGAAATGGATTAATACGTAGAATACAAAGTCAAAAGTGTCTGGTAAGTACAATTCATTATCTGTCTCTGCTTTTTATTGCAGGGATAGCGTTTCCATGTGCATCTTTAAAGACAACTGGGATCAGGCAGGGAGCTGTCTGCACTATCATCTTAAAGCATTTCTGCTGTAAATCCCTAGTGGACCCTAGGGAAAGGAGAGTGCCACATCCTGGACTCCGGACTGGCTGTCCTGCCAGCATCCCTGTGTGAGTTCCTGCAAGGTGACCTGGCTGGCTTGTATTGGTTAGTATGGCGTTGCCCAAAGGAGTCAAGGTAGGAAGAATAGCCTCAAACGGTTCTACGTTTCTGTCTTTCTGCATTTTTGTCCCTTTCTGCTTCTACAGTTATGCTTATTTCTCTTTCCATGAGTGTTCCAGTTTTCAGATGTCCTTTGATATTCACATTGCTGTGCTTTCAAAGCTTTGTTTCATTTCTCATTATCTCCCTTGTAGACTAAGGTGGACTGGTGATTCTTTTAATAGTCATTGAAATAAAATGTTGGATTGAAATTTAGTTTAAAAAAAAAAAAGATAAATATACTGTCAAATTAAACAATATATTTCATGTCTGGTCAAACAAAACATTTCCTTCAATGGGACTTCTGTTATTCACTGTGGTGAAAATATGCCCAAAAGAAAAGCCCAAATCGTTTTGGTAACACACTTTTTTTTTTTTTAATTTTTTATTTTTTTACTGTTTTTGGCTTATCCAACAAACCTTAAAGTACAAATTATCCAGATCTGTCACCAACCTTCTGTTTACTGTCTAATGCTAAGGTTCAGTCCCTTTTTAAAAAGCTTAATTTAAAAGAAATACAACCAAAGAAGAACAAATAGACTGTCTCATCCATGAAGGGTGATTATGATTCTTCGACTTGCTCGGAGCAAAAAAGACAAATCTTTGCCAGTCACGCTGGCCTGCAGCCCTTTTGAGTTATGGATCTTTCATAACTGGGAAAGAACTTAGCGCTCACCCTTCATGGGTGAAATAACCTATTCATATTCAGGAACAGGTAGCAAACAATTATAAATGGATTTAAAGAGGTGCCAAGATTATAGTCTGGAAGTATCAATTATTATAAACTGGTCTTAGTTTCTTCCTCCTCCTCTCCTTGTATTCGATATACAGGATTTAGCAGTGGCACCCAGGCACCCAATATTGAATACAATGCTAGAATCATTAACAAAGCTACAGAAATAGTACTATCTTTAAAATAAAATAAAAAAAAAAAAGACCTAAATTCTTCCCTAAGGATGACATGGACAAGTTACTGTAGTAAGTTTCAGCTAGATTTCAGCGTTATCTGACTATGAGCACATTTTGCAGGACTACAGTCAGTGCAAAGTACCTTAGAGTAGGTTGCCTGTGGCAGAGAGAGAAATAAAGTACTTTATGGCATCTGAATTGCCATGAGCTACAGTGCTTTAATGGCACTACAGTTTGTGCTTCCCTGTATACCATACACTATTACCATATTTATGGTAACTTGAGGATGGTGAGACGAAGATGTGCCCTTACTCTACAACTGATCATAAAACTGTAGCATCATCTCGGTGATGTCCCACCACGCCACTGATAGCAACAGTGTCCTTTTCAAGTTCCACTTTCCGTGAGAGCCCCTCCTGAGGGGACAACTCTTGAGCAGGATTCTTTCTCTGCAAATGAGGACTAGAAAATACAGCCTCCATTCACCTGAGCCAACTTCAGGCCCTTAACTGAGCTCTGCTGACAGTCACTGGAGGGAGACAAATAATTTGCTCTTTCTGCTGATTAGGATCCTAACCTAGATGTCTCTATTAGCTGTCTACAGTCACCAGGAATGAATCTCATCATATGAAATTTGTCGTGTTAAGTTCAAATTTAAAGAAGGATGGCCTGAAAGTAGAATTTTTAGCTAGGGATAATTAACATTCAAATGGCACTTGCATGGAGTAGATTAGAGTCAACCTGTCATCTTTCTCAACTGCTCACATAATAGAACATCACTACTAGGGCACCAAGTAAAATAGCCTGAGGCTTCTTTAGGATACATTTTGCAGTAGTGCTGTGTAAGAATGCGAACAGATGGAAGTGAGTGGATGGTAGCTGCATGAGGCACCCAGTGACAGTGTAGTTACTGCCTCAAGAAAAGAGAAACCAAAGGACAAGAGTCTGGGGCTGGAAAGTGAAGTTGCCAGGAGATAAAAAGGTGGCAAATGTGTTTCTGTCAGGATGTGAAAAGATATACCTGGAATAGCAGTATCCCTAGTTTTGCTAATTTACAGATAATATATTCTGCAAGTGACATTCTGCTATACATTAGTAGTAAAAAAATACTATCTTCTCTGCTCTGTTTCCTCTTCCCCACTATGGGATTCAAAACGCTAAGAGGAGGATCAGAAAAAGAAAGATGAGCTACTGCTTGACTCTTTAACCCTGTGTGAAAACCCCACAGTGCAGTGTGACCATTCTTGCAAAAACCACAAATTGGTTTCTGACAACACAGAGTGGATAATAACCTTGCAAAGGCAAGTTCTTTCTAAATACCTAGTTGTAGTAGCTGTGAAGTAAACGCGTTTGTTTCGATGGTACAATATAACCACTACGGAAGAACATATTGACTACTGAAGCTCTCTAGAAGTGAAGTTTGCCTGATTGTCAGCAGGGAAGGAAGCCTGAAGGGTTTCTTTCAGCAACTGTTAACTTGAAGCTTTAAAAGAGCAGCTGGCAGGTCAGTAAGCTTCTTAATGACTGTTTTGCTTGATATTTCAAAGATTGGCTTTTGTGTACTAAAAAGCATTTGGCCTGCTTTATGAGTTAACTCTTTATATCTTGTTGAAACAATTCTATATATCTGTTGTGTGTCTTGTGTTTGCATATATACATATATTTTTATTTTTATAGATCCATATGTGTATATTTGCAAATATGCATAAATATATATACACATCTATGTATTTTTATGTGTATAGGTTCAATCTATATAAATTTATTTAATTTTTTGTTTAAATTCATCTTCTTCTCTGTTTTCTACATCATGAAGTAGACCACCTACATATGTGTTTGAAATGGCTTTCAATCAGTCGCCACTATACTACTGAGGTGGTAAAAGTGCACTACTTATTAATAGGTTTAAGCAACTGTCTGTGTTATGCTCCTGGACCTAATTCTTGGCTACAGCAAATTGCTGAAACTCTGCTAAAATTGTTACATTGATTTTCCTGGAGCATTTTACGTGCTCTGAGGGTTTGGCCTAAAAGGCTGTGGCTGTAACTGTGGACTAGAATACACAAAAATCCACAGGGCATGTCTGATAACTGAAACAACAGAAGGGTTTTCTGGTACTTTCTCCTCCTTTTTCAGGCATTACTGTGTGAACCTCTCAAAGCAGGTTCCTTTGCATGTACCTCTTCCCATGGTGCATGAGAATGCTGTCATAAAAATCAAGTGAGCTTCTTCGAGCTGACACTTCAGGGAGCACAGTCATGGCCTAGAAACAGGAGATAGAGTTCAGTCACTATAGTAGAACATTTCAGTGTTTTATTTTCTCTTGAAAAAAGATGGGGAATCCAGAAGGACTCTCTTACTGAAAATGAGGCAATCTCAAGGAAATGAAACTTCATTCTCTCCTGGGAATGTTTGTAAGCTTTTTCATACTTGGTGAGCTTCAACCAAAGGTGGCACTAGGGGGTTGCAAGTAACAGTCTTTAAACACACCACTGTGCTCTGCATTCTATCCCTGTAGTTGTCTTCTCTCCTTGACTCCTTCTATGCTTTTTCAGCAGATATTTCCTAAAAATGGACAAGTCTTGTTAATTTGATACAGGCTGAAGGTAACAGAGGTAGGAATGGTGATGGGGATGGAAAGGTGATGTTAATCTCTTTTCTCTTTAATACTGAAGGCAGATCTGCTTATTATGTGTTTATCTGTGCAGGATGGTGTCAAATCTGGTAAGAAATGTATTTGGAATAAATTACGGTTCCAAAAATCCTTCAGAAATGAGATATGTTAAGATAGCAGTAATTCCTCCTCCTTTGCATCATATCTGCCAAACTCAAGATCCGTCCAGTCCTCTTATGCTCCAACTCCATGTATATTGAGGAAACTTCAGAAAACATTTTCACCAGTGGACTTTGACTGCTGACCACTGCCTGTGTCTTTGGAAAGTTCTCGCAGCTCCTTTATGCTATCTGTCTTTTAAGTTGGGATTGAATCCTAGAGAACATGGTATGGGCTGCTGCTGAAAACACTTGTGGGAGCTGCTGAACTGCTAGTCTTTGTGAGAAATTAACCTCAAAACTGGAGGTGATGCAGCATTCTACTTAAATAGAGCATGCTTCCTGTGGAATTGTAAGAAAATCACTCATTCTCTCTCTGCCTTGTTTCCCTGTCTGAGCAGTAATTCTTCCTCCTTCATGAGTTGTTAGGACAATAAATCAATTCTCTTACATGCTGCAGATCTGGGTGACATATAAATATCTAGATATTCTATTGAGTTAGCCCCACATCCTTGTGAGGTTGTCATCTTCTCCTGAATGGTTGTGAGCAAAAGGCCCAAACTGTTTCACTTCAGCTTTGCTCTGTGTATCTCTGGGCATATCTGGCCTTCTCAGGTTTCTAGGTTTTAATCCTGTTTCTGACAGACATCTGAATGAGGCCGTCACCTCTAATTTTTAGAACTGTTTAATAGCTCAAGAGAAGAAGTTTGGTTTTTTTGAAAGGACCACTGAAATCAGTGGGTCTTGGACACCTTGGGGCTGTTGGGGAGCTCACTGAAGAAATATTTGTGTCTTCCGATGAGTAAATTAGGTCCTGAATGACTTTGCCTCAGGTTTCCTCAAAATAAAAGAGAGGTAATTTTATTTACCTATCCAGAAAATTATTGAAAGCCGTGACTAAATAATATATGTGAAGTATTACTAATTTTAATCCATATGAAATGTGCTGTGTACACCAGCACCATGTTAACAAATGGACAAATTAGATTAAATCGAGAATTGTGTCATGTCTTATTAAAGAATATAAAATCACCTTCATGTATGTCACCCTTTTTCAGTATTCTCCCTCCCCTTTTGTTTTTACTTGTGTCCTTGAAAGTAACATAGCAGATGAGTGCTGCTTGCATCAGAGCAGAGCAGAGCAGCCTGCCTTACGCTATGTACCAGATACACTACTGGCTTGGTATGCCATCTTGAGCTTTGACAAATACTTCTTTTGAGTTGCATTTCATTGTGTGTTGTGGTTTAACCTGGCAGGTAGCTGAAACAGCCACGCAGCCACTGGCTTACACCTCCCCATGCGGTGGGACGGGTGAGAGAATCGGAAAAAAAAGGTAAAACTCGTGTGTTGAGATAAAGACAGTTTAATAGGACAGGAAAAAAGGATAATAATAATGATAAAAGTATATACAAAACAAGTGATGCACAGCACAATTGCTCACCACTCGCTGACTGACGCCCAGTTCCCAAGCTGCAGTGCCTCCCCGGCCAACTCCCCCAGTTTACATACTGGGCATGACGTTATATGGTATGGAATATCCCTCTGGCTGGTTTGGGCCAGCTGTCCTGCCTGTGTCCCCCCAGCTTCCTGCGCACCCCCTGCCTTCTTGCTGGCAGGCCAGAGCATGAGAAGCTGAACAGTCCTTGACTGCTTAGCAACAACTGAAACCATCAGGATGTTATCAACATTATTCTCATCCCAAATCTAAAACACAACACTATACCAGCTATCAGGAAGAAAAGTAACTCTATTACAGCCAAACGAGGACATTGTGTAACTAAAACATATATGCATCATTAAATTTTTAAAACGGGCAAGGCATCATGTTCTCCACCCGAGCATGATACCTGGGCTCTCTGCCTCTACTTGGGACTTTGTCCATTATAGTACTTGTTTCTGTCAAGAATTCATGGGCACAAAGGGTTAATATACTGCATGTGAAATGATGACTGCATCTATCAAAAAATATATGAGATTATGTTCTCTGCCCGCAGTACGTGTTCTAGAGCTGCTTGTGGATTGCCAAGATCTTCCTGAAATGTAGGCAGCATGCCACCTCAGTGTGTGCAGTGCAAGAGGAATTTCTGATGAACTGGGTAAGAGGAGAGACTCCGACATATTGTGGGAAAAAAAGCCAGCCCTCCAAACAAGAGTGGGAGAGCATGGAAAATTGGGTTTTGTGCAGGTCTCTTCCCCTTCTCTCCTTCCCTTCCTCCACAGCTCTTTATTTGTTTAAAGAATTTGCATGGTATGTGTGAACTATACAAGTAAAGCCCTCCCCCCTGCCATGTGCTAATGACACAGTTTAAATCACTACCATGTGCTATGGTCTCTGTTCTGTTTACCAGACCACAGTACATACATGCTAGTGATGTTAAGGGCCTGATAGAAACTCAGGAAAGCAAAGAAGATATTCAAGCCTGATCTTGAATCTTAGTCCTGGTGTAATACAGATAATTTTGTCTTTGCTGTCTCAGAGGGAGTGGAGAGACTAAATGTCAAAAAAGTTTGTCAGTGGGTATTGATAAAGTAGCAATGTTTCAGATGATTGTGGACTTTTTTAAGGGAAATACTTTTTTTAAAGAGAGCTGAAGAGATCATTTTCTGATGTTACTGGGAGTGCAGGTTCCCGACCTGACTTTGATTTCCTCTGTCTCTACAACTAAAGGGCCTGTTGCTGTCATGGTCAGGATGAAAACTGCTGCAGACCTTGCTATCTGCTGTTCCCATCGTTCTCCTGCCTTTCTGTGAAGTGAAATAGGGCTAGAGGGAGAGCCTTGCCTGCCCCATGCAGAGCTCTGGCCTCCCCACTTCGAGAAGGAGCCTGGCTTCTTGCAGATAAAGAAAACTGTTTGAAAAGGTCTCCAAAAGCAAAGTAGTGTGAACAATTGTCACACAATCTCTGCTTAGTGCTGATCATTAGTGCAGCTTTTATACTATTAGGAAAGGGTGCAATGTTGGTGTTTGAGAACATAGCTCTGTTTGCAGAGTTTCAGAGGGAAAGTGTGTGGGGAGCCTGGCATATGTGGTGGGATTAGGCCATGCAAAATTCAGATACTGCATGTGAGTGTGTTTTCTGTCTCCCTGTGTATCCCATTTGGGCAGATATTGGAGGTAGCAGTCCCATTTCTTCTAATTTTCTTCAAAAAACTGGTAAAACAAGACAAGTTTTCAGAGGATGCATGTGGCTCTGCAGCCAACAGGGAGGTAAAATTAAAGCTAAACTGCATTTTGGTTTTCCCTGTAAACTCAGTTTTCTGAAAGTAGGCATTATTCATCCCTCAAAGGTTTTTTTAGGCCATCAGATATATAAAGAGCACATTCTAGAATATCTTTCACTCCTTTTTGTGCCATTCTGATATTTTCTCTTTTATATATAGTGGGATAAGACAGACTTTTTAAGTTCCCTTTCAAGAGCTGCTGTAGAGCCAGACTTGCCAGGATCTTCTGATCCAAAGCCCTCTGAAGTCAATTAATTGAAACTTTCTTCTATCTTAATGGTCTTTGGATAAGGCCCCAAGTTAGTGAAGGACAGAACTTGAGAGTGTTAAGTTCTTGGCTTTTTTAAGATGAAGTTGTCCCTACAAACCACTCTTTAGAACATAGGCTTCTTCAGTAGAAGACTTCCACTGACATGAGACAGATTCAGTATTTGTAATACAAGGATTTTGTGGTATAGTGTCCATCACTTTTACATCCCAAGTTTTCTGGAACTCTTGCACTGCATAGTGCAAAGATAAAGATGGAAAGGAAGAAGTTCTCCATTTGCTGATCTTCTGAAATTGTCAATGTTTTTCACCATGTGCCTTCATATTTTTTAGCTGCTATTGACTTGACAATGTTGGTACTCTCAATTTGAGGGATGTGGTCAGCTGCTAGGGTTAAGTGGTGGAGTTTCTGCTCTCTGATAGGATTAGGAGATCATACCTGAGGACTTTAAATGACAGCCTATGGGGGAAGTGAGGAGACGGTGCAGGATGTGAGCTAGTTGGGGGAAGAAAAGCGAAACGTTTAACTCTGTACAATGTGGATCTCGGATTTTAATGACTTTTTCTTTTTGACTCAGAGAAACTAAGATTTTTTGGCTGTCTACCAATTTTGTCTTATCATATTCCCACCACAATAATTACATGTGTGGTATTATAATGAAATGTTTCCAGGCTTGCTTTCTAGAGCAAATGTATAGAGCACATGAATAATATAGTTCATGCCTGAATACTCATTCACATGTATAGGAGTTCCTCCCTAAACATTGTACAGATGATACTTGCATGATTAACTCCTAGAAAAGTGAAGAAAATGGATTACAGAAACTACTTGTGTTACAAACAGGTTTTAAGAACATTGATGAGTTTAATCTGACTTCTTTTTCATGTTTTTTCTTTAAAAAACAAATTAAAAAACCCAACCAAAGAAAAAAAAAAAACACAGAAAAAAAAACCACAAACACAACCTCCCCACGAGTTAAAACCTGCAGGTTTTCATGGGAACATGCTTGATTGGATGAAATGTTCAGAAGAAAAAGTTTTCAAGGTCCAGAAGTAGAGATAAATGTGAAGTAAAAAAAAAATAAGACAACTCTAAAATATCTGGTACGTCAAGACATTCTACCAGATGGTATTGTAAAATACTTTATTCCAAATCTTCCTTTTTAGTGTGGAAATTTTGCCCTTTGACCTTTTAGAGGTCAGGTGAGTCCCCTGACTGACACAATATGGGGAAGGAAAGGTTTTTTTTCTGGACCTTTTTGAGTTAATATAAATTAAGTGTGAAGAGGACAGAGACAGGCTAATTCTATAACCAGTTAGTTGTGGAACTTCTTAGACATGTAGGTATTCAAAGGAGGATTCATTCCTTGCTCTCACGAATCACTTGCTGTTCAGAAAAGCATTCCTGGGAATGTCTTTCATTTCATTTTTATACCAAAATAGGATGCAAATATTTTTGAAATATCAGTGTTCTTGCTAGTGTAAAACATTTGCCTGATCAGCTCTACCTTATAAAGAATTCTGATTTTTACACTTTGACTCAAAACCAGATGAGAATTAAAAAAATAAAATCCATACAAAACTGTACTAAGCCAGAATAAAATACAGGCAGGATTTAATAAGAGACAGTTGCTATTAGGAAGCAGCTATTTTTCTTTCCTTGGAATTTAGGGTGGAGTTTTGAAATACTTAATTATACAGAGCTGTGATGTTTTATATAAATAAACAGTACTTTCTCCTCTCTTCCCTCTTAACCCCAGACTCACATTCTTTCTTTTTTCTCCTAGAGAAGAAGAGAGGAAGGAGCAGAGAAAGACTTCTGAAGGTTAAGGTTTTCTCTCAAGAACTTACTCTTGGTTTATATACCATTATTTTACCCTATATACTGTAATCTTTGCATAGTTTGGCCTAGCCTGTGTGTAGAGCAAGTAATATTAACAGTCACCTGTGTTTCCTTTACATAGTTATGTCATGTTTTGTGTCTAGGCAAGACGATCTTGTTATTTGTTGTCCAGCGCTTGTGACCAATAAATAGGCACTTTAGACAGCCCACACAGTTTTTGAGAATAGGGCTTCTGAGGCATGTGGGGCTGGGAGAAAGGGTGTTTTATTTCTTGCTGCATTTGATGGGCTTTTGCACATGTACACACACAGTGGTAAATGCAGAATATTCTCAGCCCCTGGCTTCTCACACTCTACAAGAATCCCAGTCTTTCCTAACCTCAGGTCAACTTCAAATTCTAGTTGCTAAAGAGAAGCTCAAGTTACTGCCTGGAATTTGTGTGATGGTGATATAGCTAAATCATTACTCAATTTCATAGGCTATGTGGTAAAACTTATGCCTTCATACGATGTCAGGCAATGGCTAGTTGTCTCATCAACGTTTATTTCTGCAGTAAGGTCCCAACTGATTTTCCTGACGTAGAGACTAGAGTCAAACCTATGAATAATCTTACATTCGTACATGCTCATGTTATCATATTATCAGAGCACTCTACAGTTTTAATGCAGTTAAACCCCAGCAATTACGTAAATATTTCTATCCTCATTTTACAGATGAGAAAATGAATCAAAGGGATGCAGGCTTATATCTTCAAAATGTGATAGGTGACCAATTAGTACTGATTTAAGCTAACACCTTTGAAGTTTGGGCTTAAGATGCTTTTCTGTAGTCCTACAGCAAGTCTGTTGTGGATCAAGGTTTTGTGAACTTCCTGGCATGGTAACTTAACTTTCTCCTCTCGTTGACATTGTTTTCCTTTGTATCAGGAGAAAGACTGAATCAACACGAAAATGATCCAGAGTCAAACTACTACCCAGAACGAAATCTACTTTGTGACTTTGGTGGGATGATTAATATTCCCACTGTTTGTATTGGTTGTGGTAGAGGAGAAGTCAGAGGCTGTGTCTTTCCGTCCAGCACCTTTCTCCTCTGTTAATATTTACTTCTTAATGGAGATTGTGAGAACTACTGCCCACTTGCTTTTGGTGACTATATCCCATTTACCATACACCGTTGTCTTTGTGTGGTAGGAACATGGGAAATAAACAGTCTTTTTAAAAAACTGTATTTCTGGCTAAAGGTAAAAGTTCAATGTTTTTCCTCCCAACCCACTTTTTTGACTACAAATAATTCTTCAAGTGCTTATATTTTGTTTAGGGCTAGAGAAGAGGTGGGACAGAAATTAGCATTACCTAAGCTAGGATTAGAAGGAAAGCATACTCTCAATTTTTTTGGTTGGTTACAAGAATCACATTTTGTTTGTTTGTTTGCCTTCTGATTATGGCTATAAGGATCATGCATTCCTAATAGACACTGAGAAGAATGTAAATGTAAATTGTTATTTATACTTCAAGGCAATTTTATGTCCTTAAAGTTCAGCTATTTGTGTTTTCTTCCTTATAGAAATTACATCTGAATGGCCATGGTAAATTATTCCAATATGTATTCATCTTAGTCTATTTTAGTGCCTCTTTCAAAAGCAAGTAAGAATAAGGTTGTTTTTTCTGGTGTTTGTAAAATATACAACTTACTGTCTCTTTCACGCAACTTGAAAGTCACATTCAAGTTTAAACAGTCATTTGAAATTCCTTACAGTGTACTCTCGCAAGATGCTGATTGCCCTCAGGATCAGTTAAATTCTCTAGAATGACCAAGTCCCCAGCAATCATACTGTATGTACAGGATCAGGACTAAAATTTGTTTTTTCCCCAATTGGCTACATGTTAACCTAATATTTTAATAAAAAGGGGGGAATGATGACACCCACCCCACACCTATTCCTGGAAGATTCAGTCTGCATGATGAAGAGACACTGGAAACGCAGACTAAACTTTACATCTTGTTTTCATGAGAGAAAGAGGCAGAATCTCTGCTGAGATGTTTGGAAAAGGTGCTTTGTTCAGACTGAAATGTGAAGAAGCTGCAGGTCTCTCAATTAGGCAAGAACTGTCTGTACATTCAGAATCTAAGGGAAAATATGAATCCATTACTCTGGTTGGAACACCCTGATGTTGCCTTTGAACAGAAGTGCAGATATGGTCACATTTCTTTTAGAATCAGCACAGTCTGAGGTCCTGTGGAACAGCTGATTTTACAAGGTAAGGGGTAAGGCACATTAAGTCCTTTGGGAGCAAGAGGAAACTTTGGGACTGTAGCGTAAAAAAAAAAAATGCGAAGTTTCGGTATGGTAAAGACATTTTCATTTGAGAGCCAACTTCAGTAAAAGACTCATGCTGAACCTGAAATTTTGCCTGCTCTATGTGTCACTCCATTGAAGTTTATGTGAGCATGAAGGCTAAGCCTGTCTAAAATGATTTATCAGATGGAAGTCAAGAGCACTGAAGAAGATTAGAAAGACCAGAATTCATGAGAATAGTCAAACCTAATACTATTGAGTTTGGGTGTTTCTTCTGGGAAGAATACAGTGCTAATCTCAGGAAACCCTAAAATGCATGCAGGAGCAGAAATACTATGCTAGCTTCTACTTGCTGTTGCTTACACTTAGGTGCTAATATTAAAGTATGTTATTAAAAAGTGAAACAAGGCTTAGGCCAAGCCCTGGGCTGGCAAGATATACAGAAGAGTGATGTGTGAATCAGACATACTTATTGTGTAAGGAAGAGAACGTGCTTCAAAGTCCAAAGGGCACTTTCTCCTTTCTTTTCACTGCTTGCTTAAAGGCAGGGCTCTGGCGTGGGGATTGTAGGATGTTTAATACAGCTGCTGTGTTGTGCTAAATGCTACAATGTGTTAAATGCAAGTTTTCCATCTTTTTGTTCTATCTTGTTTGAAAGCTAATACAAGAATCCAGAGCAAACAGCTGCATGTCCATTCATGGTCCTGGTCTCGTGGTTGTCCAGACTGGTGAGCCAGTGAGAGCTTATTAAGACTCTGATATGATTTGGGTTTCCTTTCTAAAGGGGTTAGTTGTGCAGTATCCCCAGTCTCCTGGTGTAGACATAGCTTATAATATTTCTGCACTGTAAGTGCTGTAACAGCAACTCTATGAGAAATAGGCCATTCTGTATGCGCAATGGCCTTAGTGTGGTTAAATGAAGTGAAGTGGAGGTGAAGAAACATGAGAAAATAGGAAATGTGTTTCTCCTTTCCCAAAGGATGTTCGTTTGTTTTCAGTATTCTAGGTTAAGGAAGATAGTAAACAGAATATATTTGGAAAATTCTTGGTGAGAAACTGTAAAGCATGCATCTTCTCTGTAATGAGTTACAAAGTCCCTAAGGATAAAATGCCAGCTTCCTCTTCACGGATGGAACAGCTGTTAATTTTTTGCAGTATCCAAAAATCAATGTTACTCTTGATATCCAAGACATAAACTCTATATTTTCATTGGACCATCCCATCTTGTGCCTGGTTCAAATTCATTTGTATTGAAAAGGATGCTTAAGAGAATAGTCGAATGATCCTTTTCCCTTTTATAAAAGCAGCCAGCATGGCCACTGTGAAAGGGCACTGAACTAGAATAGATACTTCCTGTAGGAGACCTGGCGCTTCTGTGGCATGCAGCATGCCTGTGTCCAGTGGCCAAAATTCTCAGATAGAACTGATTCTCTTGTGAACGTGATCAATTACTGTTTTTCTTGTGCCATTTTAGTTTGGATAGTAATCCATACCGCAAACAGTAAAACTAAAAATGTGGCTGCATAAATGTTTCTCGTTTCTCTAGAATTATGTGCTACTCCTCAGCATCCTTTGGAAACAGGTGGCTGCCGTACCCCCAAGACAGAGCTGGCAGACTTGGAACGGACAAGGAAAAGGCAGCTCGTAGTTACTTATAAAGGCCATCTTGGCTGCTGTCAGTATTGCTTCAGCTGGGACTTTCTGGAGCCTGCTTCTATAAATATATAACAATTCAATTGTGTAATTGCCATTACCAATGTGAATTCAATTTGTTTATATTTTTATACCATAGCATTAGGTCTTAGAATCTTGAACTGGTATAGATTCTTTTAATGAATACCGATCTCTCCAGATCTTGAGAGGCAGAAATGAAGTCATCAGAAACAGATGGAGTATGGAATAAAGTGAAAAATGGGAGTCATTTTCAGGAAACTTGTTTTGCTTTTAATCTAATGTTGTTTGTGCTGAATAATTTCCTTTGATCACCTGATCCACTAAGATTAAATTAGAGTTCTGATTCCAAGAACTTTTGAGTCAGACTATTTGCACTTGTTAAAATTATCAGGGTGTTGTAACTGAAAAGAAACTGCAGTTGGGGATGGGAAAATCATTGCATGCTACCTGGCCACGTATTTCCTCACCTGCACTGCAAGAATCACTGCAAAAAACTGGAAAGGGAACCTAATCTTTCTCAATCCTCCTCTCAACAAGAGGATCAGATTAGAAAGGTGTGATCCAGAGTATGTGGTAGTCACTTTGAGCTAGACAGACACTACTGCCTTATTTTTGGTGAGCAGTGATTGGAATCCAATATCAAAGCATTTAAAGCATAGACTGGCTTCCAACTCACCTGATGCAAAACGTTCTGTAAAGTACCTTGGGCCACAGGGCCACCGTAAATACTTACCATTATTAATAATGGTTAGTAACTTATAAAAGGCTTCTCTTACATTTCCTTTAATTCATATAGAACTGTTGTTACAAGCTCTGTTGACAGCTTTGCATGTGTGTTTCGCTGGCAGGGACAGGACAGGAAATACTATTCTTTCACTTCAACTGTGCAGACAGGAATAGCTAAATGGCATGTCTTCAAATGTGTGCACAAAAGGAGGATCTGTGAGAAAAAAGGCTGTGTGCATTCACACAATGTTGTGTTGCATGGATTCTGCTACAGGCAAATTCCATGTGAAAGACATTCACTGGTGCAAACCAACCTGAGGAAGGGGAACAGAAGGCAAGTGTAAGGCCCAGACCCATTATTATGTGTTAGATGTTTAGAGTAAGTAACAAGGGATAGTCTAGACTCCAGGGATTGCAGTGCATCAGCTCTGCAGATGTCTTGTGGGCTGGATAAGGAAAGGAGTCTTTCCCACTGTATTTCTTATCACTGCCTAGCCAGACTGCTTGAGTGCTTCAGCATTTCCCTGTGAGAGTAAGCTCTTCTGCAGACAAAAAAAATACTTGAAACAATGGAGAATTGTGCCCAAGAGTTCTGTACAAGGCTTACTCCTGTTCTGATTGATATGTGTGGCAGCCTGACCTAATTTTACAAGTACAAATCCAGACTTGTATTCAGTACAGTTAATCTCCATTTCTTCTTGTCAGATGGACTTAGCAGAGTTTATAACTGTCTTCAGATCTGTGCAGGATCATGTCCTTAGTCGCTTCTCCATGTTGATACTGGCATTGTTTCAAATATAATGAATACCTGAGTAAACAACCATGAAAAATATATGTGTATATGTATGTTCAAGATTATATTTATTAGTTTGGCCATTGGCCAAGTGCCTAACTACAAATGCTGTCTGAAATAAAGATCAATCTCTGATAGTCACTTCCTTTAGGCAAACTCTTCCATTTAAGAGCTTAGACCAGCTGTGGTTCTTTGGGTCGTCATAGTCACTTGATTGAATAAGTACTGATTTTAATAGGACTGATAGTAAGAGGAAGATTTCTTAGAATCAGGGTATTAAATAGACTGTCTTAGTTAAGTGGCATATTCGGTACAGTTAAAAAAACCCCTGTGCTTCAGACTGAGAGGGTGGAAGGGTAATTCACCCCAAATTCAGCCCTCTGTTGGACTTAGAACAAGTTGAAAGTAATGTCTTCTATTGGCTAGCAAGTAATTTATTTTCTTTCTCCCACAGCCTTGTCCATAATAGCGAGCAGGATCTCCTGGTTTTGGCTTTAATTCTTCAGTGTCCTAAGGTTTGTCTTAGGTTTAAGCTTAGTGCTGCAATAGCATTCAATAGACGGTGTGACCCCATGTGAAACTGTGTTAGTTTGACTACACTGTGTGATGGATTGCGAGCACCCTAGAATGCTTTTTCTTTCCAATCATCATTAGACGGGGGAAGAAAATAATGAAACAATGTCTCCTCTCTACTTTTCAGAACCTGTCTGAGAAAGATGCTTGCATGTGTCGTTATCTTGTGGCCCACAGTGCTGCTTTCTGTACCTCTCAGATGTACCACATTATGTTTTTTTGGAGGTGATGTTGATCAGCATGATCTGTGCAGCTCAGCCTCATTGGAACTATAATTAAGCCCTTCTGTTATAAACCAAATACTCTGAAATTGTTTTCTTCATTTACTGCACCTGCCAGGGGAGAGCTTCTGCAACCTTTAATGATGCAGGTAATCCTATTACTGCCAACACAAATACTCCATTACAGAAAGGCTGCAGAAACAGAACTAGAACTTGCTGAAAATTTTTCCAGGAAGCTTTTGTCCCCTCCACATCAACATTTGAGTATTTTGTAGAAACATATTGGCCTTTTGGGCCAAGGTTCGATATTCAGTAGACCAGGAGAGAGATCAGTGCTCAGAATTGCCAATAGCACAGATTAAAGCATTCTCCCAGGGACATGGAGATGCAACTTCAGATGTTTACTTCAGAAAAACCCTGTATCCATGGCAAATGCTATAAGCATTGGGCTACTGCCAATTCTGAGAAAGTCTGTTCACCTTTCCACTCCCCAACCCCCAAACTGAAAGGTTTTGTTTTCATTCTACCACAGAGCAAAGCATCAAGGTCTTTTTGTAGACAAAATTCTGGTTTCCAGTGAGATCAAACTATACCTTTGTCCTGATCTCAATATACTCTTTTCCCAGGTGACAAGATGTCAGTAGGTGCTTAAAATACTGCAGTGGTAGGGACTTCTTTTTGAAAGCCTGGAGAAAATGCCACCAGCTTTGTTCTACATTCACAAAATGTGAATCCTGGTCATGATGGGAAGGTAAATGGACACTCTGATTTTCATTCCTACACTTTAATACTATGTTCATTCGTATCTGTTAGGTCTGCTCCTGCTATAGCTGATTTGAATTCTAAACAGTGTTACATATTTATTTTTGTAAAGCTGTGCCATTCATCTTTAATGTAATCATGCAATTTATTCTATTAATGCCAGCTGCTACATTTGGCACAGGTCACTTGGAGTGTTTGGAACACTATATTAATTTGTCCTTGAACCTATTAGCTAATTCTAAAAATCCATAGAAATCAGAGCGCTCCACCTCTGCAGTCAGGGAAGGTTTATTTTTGTCCACGTTCCCGAATGCCTTCTTAGTTTGACAGAAGAAAAAATCCAGTGGGAGATGTACTTTCATTTTGCTGGGACTTATTTATTTATTTGTTTATTTTCTCCAGAGTTGTCCTTGGCAATCCCAGGGTGGCCCCAGATAACACCTTTCAGAGGGAGTTGTGCACCATGTGGGGGAATTATCTCACCTAATGTCTGCCTGAAAACACTGGATCTAACGGGCTTGTGACAGCTTGGAAGCTAAACTTACGTCTTACATGCATGTAATAAGTGTCAGTCACAACTGTTCTTGACAGCACTGTCTTTTTAATCCTCCTCTCTATGAGGCTTTATGATATGTGGTTGGTATCCAGCTCTTGATCTCAGAGCCTTCTCATGACAGTCCCTTCGTCTGTTCTCTGTCATACAGAATTGTGTGGTTATGGGGACATCTCTGCATCATGATTTTCTGAGAGTGGCCACTTAGATTTTGCAAAGCAAAACAGCTGCTGCCTTGAAGAGGATGCCTTTCAGCTGGTTGGTGCCTGTCACTTCTCCTCTCTCATATGTGGAATCTTCTAGGATGGGTTTTTACTGCTGAGGTAAGAGTTTGAAATGTTTTGTGTTTCCATTCTCTGGAAACTTGACATAACACCCCCCACCCCACCCCTGGTCTCGCAGAGGGCAGGGACAAGATTTGGAATTGCATAGAGGTTTGTACAAGTTAGGGCTAGTTCATTCTGAGACAGCCAAAAAGAAAAAACTGGAACATGAGTGATGACCTCAGGATACAAAACAGCTGAAACACGGTGTAGAACAACTATGATTTTTCTTGAGCTGTGATTTCAAATTTTTTTCAAGGCACAGGTAGCAACCTAGGTCCTGTCTCCTTGTAGCCCATTCTCCAATTATTTTTTCTTAATCCACAGGAGAATGCGTTGTTTTACCTGCTGTCCAAAACAAATTCAACTAGAAAACTAAGATAAAACACGACATTTAAAAATGCAAATTTTAATAGAAAATTTTTAAATACTGAAAGAGCTTCTCCTTAGCTGAGGAATTTCCAGGAGGTACAGTAAATGCAGGCCTCTGGCAAGTGTATCCAGACTAGATTGCCACTGTGCTGTAAAAGCAGAGCTCCTGACCTCAGAAAAACCTATTTTCCCCTTGTAAAACTGTTACGTATTTATTAAGACTAGACAATAATGTAAGACAGTTTTGACTAACTAGGCACATTTCTGAAGGTGGTATCATAATTAGACCATGGGTTCTGGGAGGCTGATACAGTAGCTAAAGGGAAAATGGTTTCATTTCTCCATCTGGATCATAGAGCAGTTTGAAATCCTAGTGCTTCTTACTATAGGCACACACCTGATATGCAGCCGGTTAGCAGAGCACTTCAGCAGGGTCATCTGAGCTTTCCCATGAGAGCTCTCCCGAGTAACATAGTTCTACCTCACAGCATATCTTATTGAACATTTTTCTAAATGATCAGACTTTGACAAAAGGTTAAACAGAGTGTTCATGGTCCGTAAAGATCCTGTTTGATCAGCAGTGGTTCACTAGTTCAGGTCCAATCTCCATGGAGATTAACCTGAAGTTGGTTTGTAGTTCTAGGAGAACTTTGCACAATGCAGTGTACTCTAAATTAGTAATCGACTAATGTTGCTACTTCAAAAGTACAAATCCTTCTTAATAGATTAAAAAAACCTCATTTTCAGTTTTGGACATTAACAGCTGTCTTGTCTCTAATGCACTACTGTGAGCACATCCATAGCCAGAGGTTCATGCTAATTAGGAAATCATACCGTGTGTGTATGAGTATTAGTTTCAACTTTGTGATTAACCTCCACAAATTTCTCAATGTTGATCTCAAAAAGGGGCTTTCTTTTAGCCTAACCTCTTGAAACTACTTACCCTAATATTTATCCTCATGTTATGTTGCACGCAATCCCATTCCTTTAGCAAGTAACTGATGTGAGGCTGTGTCACCAGACCCTGAGGCCTGTCACTGTTGCAACTGATTGTTAATTTAAAGCATGTTTTATTCCTCGAATGATGTCTTTTGAAGAGAATCTCTCTGGCAGAGTTGTGTACTGCTTTGTTTTCAAAGTAATCATCTACAGTCCAGATTTCCTTTGGGAGGGGAAAAACAAACAAACAAAAATGAAAAGCCAAAATAAAGAGCCAGAGCCAAACCCTTTCAAATTAATGAGTTAAAGACCTCAGACTTTTGTACTGTTAACCGATGTTGAGGCATTAAGCTGCCTCCCATACTTTCCTTTCCCCTTTGTTAGTTAAAGCCTCTTTTTTCTTTTTAGGATCAGTTTTTACAAGTCAGAGTTTTTCATCTTCATCAGAAATAATATGTTAAAGTTATTAAGCCAGCAAGGACTGAACAGGTTTTTAGTTTTTTTTGCCTCCCAGTCCTGTATCAAAAAAAAGCAATGAACATGAGATGATGCCCTTTTAAGGAGAGAGTAATCTTTTTTCCAGTTCTAACAAATTTCAACCACATTTGAACAGAAAAGATCACATTTCTGTGCTGTAGGTAGATGGCTCCAGCATTTTTCATGTGATTCTTTGTATATGTCTGTAGCAGCCCTTTAACAGGAGCAGTGAGCCAGCTCTGAAATACAATAGTACTCAGGGCCAGCCTTTTATGTTTGTTTACTCATTTTTATGAGCCTTCCTCAGTTATTTGTTTCACTGAAGGGCTGAAGCTTGCCAGAAGACAGCTCCAGAAATTCATCAGACTTTTAAAGAGAGGCCTGCACTGTTGACCTCACAGTACCAGGATACTAGCACTTTCTTATGGAATTTAAAATCAGTATTTTTTTACCACATGACTAGTTAAAGACAGAAGATCTCAGCTGCTGTGTATACCAGCCTATCTCCATTGCTTTTAGTAGGTCTCCACTAGTATAGATCTGTTGAAGATCTGTTCCAGAGAGCACAATTATCCTGTCTTGTGCACTGTTCAGGGTAAGAAAAGTGAGGCAAGATGAGCCAGTGAAAGGGAAAGCTTGTTATGCCGTGTTAGGCAGAAGCTGCAGCATACATCGCTGTAGTAGAAGAGTTCTTAGGGACTGTATAAGAAGTCACAGACACAGAAATGGACAAGATGAGGAGGCAGCTTTTGTGGTCTTTGCCTTGATCAGTACGATATGATTTGGCAGACTACTCTGAAGACTGTTTCAGGTTTCCCAGTTGCATATTCCGTGTGGGATATGAGCTTTGCAAAGATCACATCGTACCAGGTGCTGGATATTGCACAGGTGAGCAAGATATGGTCTGTAAACAATAGTTAGATGAAAGAAATTTAATTCATGACTTGAGAATTTGGAAGTGAAGGTCACATGGGAGCCAGTGGGTATCAAGCCTAATTCTGCTGATCATAGAAAAAAGATGTAACAGGGAGATAAATTAACCATTGGAACATTTTCTCCATTGCTTCATATCTTGTATCATCACAGTCTTTCTGAAAAGCCTAAACAGAGAGAAAAGTTATAAACCTTACTAACGGCTGTAGTCTTATTGCAGCAATTATTTAGCTGTAATTTTCTCTCTTTCATTATGGAGAAAATAAGACAGGTACAACCTGATCTAGCTGAAATAACCCTAGATTTGAGCCCACTTGTTTAGATGTTTAACTGGAAATATACACATAAATCACTCTTCTCCATGAACATGTACCCAGTAAAGCGAGTGTTGACTCTGCAAACAGTCTTTTGAGTATTTAAAAGCTAAGCAAAAAGGATGCAATTAATGTATTTTTCCTGTGGGTCTAGAACCTTCTTTTTATATGTGTGTATATAGTTCCACGAACAAAGGGGTTGAATCATTCAGGTGCCGCTGTACTAGAAGTAATTAATACTTAGAGGGTAAGCATGGTTTGTCCCCCCATAAATTGATTTAATTTTCATATCCTGATTGCCTAGAGTGCCTCACTTCAGCAACCTTGCAGAATTTGCTATGGTTTTGATTTATTCTACGACATCCTTATACACTTCTAATCCTTACAGCTTTCACACATATGGAATTGGTTACAGTTTAATGCCCCATTGATATCAGTGAAAATAATTAATTTTCTGACATCTTTAAAGGAGATCATAGTTTCAAGTATTTTCCCACTGCTAATTCTCATTTAAGTATCACTTCTATTGCAAAGGTAAATTTTTGAGCTTAAAATATGACTGATATCTGAAAAGTAACAGATGATAAATATGCATATTGTAGGCGTAGTGAACATCTCTACAAGTAAGGGGTAAGAGAATAGTTTTACGCTAGTTTACAAGGACTCATTAACATGAGGCCCTAAAATGTGCAAACTGAAATGCACATTGAATGACATATTCCTACTAGCTTTTTTTCTTGTTTTAAGGACCTATAAATCCAGTCCTACTGTAGTAATGGCTTAATAGTATATCTGCCGATGATGCTGGGGTTTTCTAGGCTATATCTCGAGGACATACACTTTTTAAGAGATATCTATCTATCTTATCTATCTATCTATCTATCGGTATATATAGATATAAAAAAAGAAATGTTTTCAAAGAAAAGAGACCACGGGTTTGGAAAGCTAGTCCCTGTTCAGTTTTTCATAGCCTGATTTCTGAGGGGCTGCATGAGAGAAGGTGGGGTTCCTTCTTAGAAAGGAGCCCTGAGGAAATTCACTATTTTTATTCATTCTGTTGAACAAGACAAAGAATTAGATTTTTACTATATTTCTGTATGAATTTTTTTAAAAAAGAATTTACTGGTAGTTTCTGGCAAATCTTTCTTTGAAAAGTCTTTTTTGTTAAAGAGAGCAGATTGTGTGTTGGATCCATAGCTATAGCAAAGAAGATTCCTGAGAAAAATATTTCAAACATTTTTGGAAGATTTGTTGGTTTAGTCTATTTATTTTTTTTAATATAATGGTATTTGTAGTAGCATATGACTGCATAAACATAATAAACGGGATTTTTACAGGATATTTTAAAAATAATTCCGCTCTTCTGGAATGAAAATACATTTTTAAGCAGGTATTTATTGTCTAGGGAAAAAGGTCATGACTCCTCCATTTTTAGATTAGAGTAGTATAGACAGGATAGCATAATAAACTGTGTGGATATTCAAAGTAGCTCCTATAGAGCTAGCTGATACATGTAACTAACCTCTTCCTGGAGGTAGACTCACAGGTTTAGGTTAACCTATTATTGACATGTTTGAAATAAGTTGTTATGAATTCTGATGGCATGTAATAAAAAGGAGATAAATACTAACGTAAACATTTTGCCTTCATGTTAGTAGACTAACAACTGGAGTGGACAGTTAAGGCTGACAGCTGCTACTTTGTCAATGGGATTCAGAGAAATTCTATTTTATCAGGCATTTCTATGTAGACTTGGACAGAACAGTCACACTAAGCCTCTGTCCTTGTCAAATTTAGTCTAAGACTGAAATTGCATGATACACGTGAAATTATTACGCCTATATTCACTTAAACATTTCAGAAAACACGATCATTTCATATTGATTTCTCTCAAATTTGTTTTAAACAAAAAGAATGTCTACTGATTTTATTCCTTTCTCTATTAAAACATTTTATACAAAGCAATACATTAGTACAATCAAGCTGAACATGCTAGCAGATTGCTAGCTCTGCTGCACAATGGTGCCTCCCAGCTAAGTTAAACGCACCATGGTCTACAGTATTATTTACAATGCCTTCACCTTTGGCTTGTGTTTCTGAATTTCAAGGAGGAAAACTGTGTCCCCTAACAGTTCTGGTTTAGTTCCTGGGTCAGATTTGTAAAAGATAACTAAATATATGGTGGGATCTTGAAGGACACCAAAATAAATAGTTTCTCTTAGAATACAAGGCCATTTATTCAAATAGATTTGAAGTAATCCTAGCATACATGTAGACTTAGGTGAAATAACCTCAGTTATTGTTCAAACTAAGTATGGAGTGTGGATGAATTAATAAAAAAAATTGAAAAAGGCAAATTTGATGCCTGTCTTTGAAATGGGAAAAGGGCAAAAATTCAGAGGGGTATTAGAGTTGTCGGCTTCATGGCAACTTCTTGGAGCACAAAAAAACTACTAATGTCAAATTCTTTCTGCAGGTATCATGCCTTGTGCATAGGAAAGAAAAAGTACGTGTCATACATCTTGTAATTGGTGAGTTCTTTGTCTCTTGTAATGCTCTCCTAAGCAAGCCAGAGAACCAGAGTACCGAGAGACTGCTATAGACTCAACGCAAAATTGGCTAGATGGCTGCTTCCTATACAGCAGTTATCGGTGGTTAACTATCACAGTACTAATGGAGGTTTTATAATGTTCTGTCTTATTTTCTGGGTCCACTTCATTTTTTTTTTAATTGACGATTGAACGTGAGTATTGACATACAAAAACGAGTTGATGAGTTGATACTTTGGAACAAGTACTCCGGTACTCCAAAGTGTACTTTGGAGGTCTTGGTAGGCTTCAAAGTGATCTTAATAAAGGTTAGACAAGTATGGAAAGGCATTGACAGAAATGCAGCATATTCTGCTTTTGGAAGGATTGTAATGACTGAAATGGCCTGTAGAAATCTCTGTACTTCCATGACCCTGCATACGTAGATTCAGTCCGACTGGCAAACAAAGAAATGAGATCTTTGGCGTCATCTGGAAATGGCTAAAATGGAGAAATCCGTTCCTGTTTGTTACAAAGCCCCAGTGTAGGCAAAAGCAGTGAGCAATGAGCAGGGCATATTTTCCTAGAACAATTCTGTGCATTGTTGTGGAGAAGTGCATACCCTTTTAAATAAAGACAGAAGAGGCTCTGCTTATATGCTGAAATTTGGTATACTGTATGTTTTGTACAACACAGTTTTGCACTGAGCTCTAGTTTTTTGGGTTTTGATTTGGAATGCAGGATATTCTCTCCTGCTAGTTCCCAGATAGCCCAAAGGCAGTAAAATTAGAAGTGGCCAACATGCAAGAAAACATACTGTAATTAAAAGCTGTTCCCTCTTGATTTCCTCTGTGGATTTCAGTAAGAAAAATCTTAAGAATAAACTCTTGAGCAAAGCTGATTTTTTTTACTGTTTTTTCCATCTCTAAAGGTACAAAAGTCTTAATTTGTTGTCATTGACAGCAGTAGCAGAAACAGCTGTTCTTAATTGAAGAAAAACTCTCCTGATATTTTCTTCCAGAAGTCAGACAAAACCAAACCCTGAATCTGCACACCTCTGAAACTTCATAGCTTGAGAGCTGGATCAGGCTGTGACCTTTGCATCTGGTCCCTATCAATATAAGAAACCAATCTAAAAGAAAAAAAATAATCAAAGCTGGTTTAGAAGTGATGTGTATATTAAAACTCATTTCATTCATACTCTTTGAAGGTTATGCATTCCTCTGTATTCCAAGAGCCTAAGATTGTGCAACTTACTCTCTGAGAAGTGGAGTTAGCATAAGCAGTCTTAAGTTGCAGTCTTAAGCTGCAGGCTTTTTAAACGCAGGTAGTTTTGTCGTAAAGAGTATCGGCACATGTCTATGGATCGTATCCTTCAAAGGGCTGTCCTAATGAAATGATCTCGAGGACCTCAGTATGATATTAATGATTTGCATTCTTTTGCAACTCTTTGTATGTGATGCTGTGGTAATGCTTGCACACTCTTCAGCCCAGGTCCCTTGCGGTAAAGTAAGGTAAAGAGGCAGTGCTGATTGGCCAGTGTTTATTGGCCTTGATGGAGTAGTGTTCCTCATTACGAAAGTGATGAAAGACTGGAAAGAGCTATGAAGGTCAAATGGTACACACACTATGTATGTGTGTGTATATTTTTTTTCCCTCCTGGAATAATAAGAAGCTGTTCTTTCAGGTACCTGTCTGTTCATCAAAACACTGGCTAAGCATATACAATCATTTGGGACTTACTGCTAGATGCATCCTATTATTTAGATGTACTTATTTATTAGCAACTTTTTTTTTTTCAAAAAGGCATAGCTGAAGAAGCTATAGATGTGGTAAGGGGGAGATTACCAACTTACCTCTGCTAAACCCATGCTTGATTAAGGTGAGCTGAATTTCCGTAGGCTAAACATTAGCCTACTTTATTCTGCCTACACTTAGTGCGTACCAAGTATAGCAGAACCCAGCTAGGGGGAAATGTAGGCTGTAAGAAAGGTGGGAGGAGGGGAGACAGGCTGTAAGAAAACCCTGACAACCTTTTTTACAAGTCTTTGCATGCAGATGGAGTAAAATTGAAGAGCTCATCCATATATGAGCAACTAGAAGCAAAACCAACATAAACATTCTTGCACAACTAATCAATAAATGAATATGTCTTCATTAGCAAGGTAGCATTTTGTGTTATTGATATTAAAGATCTACTTTTTGTGTTGGGTCTCACTGCAATTGTTATTGATGAATAAAACCCTGTGGGCTGAAATTGTTGTCTTTTAAAAAATATAATCATGATGGGATGGTTTTATTTTCCTTGCATTGCTTCTAGCCACATCTCCTATTAAGCCATAAAATATTGAGTACGTAACATTTCACAAGTCTCAATTATGACTCATACTGGTCACTGCATGTATGAGACAGTAGCAAACCGATGAAGCTATATTGGGGTATGTGTACCAGTTAGGGTTATTTTAAGAATGGATTTTGACTTATGTCATTCATAGTTTAAATATGACTTGTTCAATAACATGTTCGGTTGTAATTAGATAATTTAATGTCTATTGACAGGTCTTTTGTGACTGAGACCCAATTTTAGCTCTGCATACCAAGGAGCTTGCCAAGGAAAAATAACCTCTTTTACTCAGTAAGGAAGGATAATGGATAACTTCTGGAATTAAGTGAAAAATTGAATCCAGCTTCCTGTGTGCACTTTAGGTCCCACACTGGGATTACAGAACTAGCTCTGAACTGCTTGGCTGCAGACAATAAAGATTTTAGTGTGTCATGTTGAATTCTCAAAAAAAGGTCTCGAATCACAAAGGTCATTTTTATATTGCGTCCAGGCTGTTTGTTTAGGAATTAAATGCTTTGCACTGGCTTGTCGTCTCTGTGGGACTCGAGTATATGTATCCATTTTAGAGAAAAATGGCAATATACCAGTTTAAGGAAAGGGGAGAAAGAAAATAAGGCCATATGCAAACAGAATTTCAAAGTGTTAGCCTACTTTCCATCATTAAGAATTTATCCACTGCAGAGCTCTTATTGGCCAAATGCTTGCTTGCCAATGAGTTCTCCGTAAGAGGGATTTTATAAACATGGGAATCATGGCATGTCATTATAGTATTATATGTTAATATCTACCTATATATCTATGTATATATAAGCAATGCATAATCTGTATCTTTACCAATGAAGGTGCTTCTGCCCTTGGCATGAGACAGCAAAAAAAAGTAAAGATACTTTTCCATGTATTCTACATTTTAAAATATTTATACGCTGTCTTCTGTGGCACATAACCGAGTGCATTATAGGTCATCTTTTCTGTAGAGTGTTTCATTCTGAGAACTACTTGACTGTGCCATGCAATCACTGGGAGCAGACACATAAGACCCCTACAAAAAAGATATGCCATCATTTCTAATCTGTACATATAAATGGATCATGCAAGACTTAAGACCTCTATGAATATCCACTTTGAAAAATTTTAAAAGTCTGTATTAAAAGCTGCTTCATTTTAACATAGCATGCTCCCACAGAGACTTTCTGCAATGGTCCATTAATCAGGAACAGTTTCATTAATCAAGATATAGTCTGAATTTTTGAAAACATATTTAAATTAAATACTCAGTCCTGCCAGACTATATTTTCTAATGTGTTTAGCTAGAACTGTGTGAAACTCTCAGCCAAGAGAAGATCAGTTGATCTTAAAGCAGACTTCAAAATAGGGTGTCTTCAGCTTTGAATTTTAGGTTCCTTTTGGTATGAGACAGATTTACAATCTTTCTATTTGTAAAGGATTTCTGTATTTTATATAAATCTCCTGTGTATACTGATGGGAGAATATTTTCTTTGAAATTCCGCTGTGTGAATTCCCAAGAAAATAAGCAGGCAGCCCTGCCCTGTGATGTGATATTGTTACCAGACTCTCACTTAACTACTCATTTGTCTTTTAACTTGGTCGTGGGAACAGTAATTTACTAATCTAATTCAATGCATTTGTTGCCTTTAGAGATCAATGCTGCTCCAAGCAAAGTCAATAACAAAACTTTATTGATTTTACCAGGACCAGATCAGCCCCTCTACACGACTGAGGCCATCATATTTTTTTCTACAACTGCTGAAATATCAACCAATGTTTTTGTCCAGCGCAGAGCCTGACATACTTTGTAAAAGGAAATTCAGAAGGTGGCTGACTTCCCCAAAGAGCTGTAGCAGGTCAAACATACAGCCAGGATTTCCAGTCCACTGAACCACAGTGCACAGGAGGGCTCCTCTGTGAACACATAGCACGAAGAGGTAGATTACCAAATATGTTATTAATATGCTTGATAATTATTGCTTTCAACTACTGAAATGACTAATTTTTCCTTCCCAGGCATAGATAAGGGCTGAAGTTTGTAGAAGAAATAAAATTTATTGTCAAACAAGTATTTTTGGGAGGGAGTCTAATTTAGTACAAGAATGGTCACCCTTTTTGCCAAGAAGTAGGAACTATCTTAACAGTCTATGCTGTTGAATGTACTGTGCATCCAGATTCTCACTGGACTAAATACGATAAAGGAATGAGGGACTGAGACTCTGTTCACGGTGACGACACCATGTCCTTCTCATATTCTGGCTCTAGATCAGTTGTAGGATTTGGCAACTAGCACAGAACTATTCTAAAACCCATCAGTTATGTCTGTAAAAGCATTCACAGTAATACTTACAAATAATTTAGGAGCTCTTAATCCTTGAGATTTAGACAGAAGGTCATAGACAGAGATACACAAGAGTTAATAAGGAAACTGCTGGAGGGTGTTAAGTGAAATTCAAATAGATCAAGATATATGGTGGATAGCCTGAGTTAATAGGAGATACCTAAACTGTTATCTCAACATACAGTGCTGAAGAGGAAAAGGACTATCAGTAAAACACTTTGTAAGACTCTCCCTGTTGGGGTTGCTTTGAGAGGAAAACCTGGGTATGGTAATTAAAAACTTTAAACAAAGAATATGCAAAACGTAGAGAAAAGTGTGTTGTCTGGGAATTGAGTCAATGAGAACGCATACAGCATGAGATTTGTCTACAGTCTAGCAGCTTTTATCTGAACTGCCTCAGCTCTGTATAAATGACTGGGAAATGATTCATAAGCCATTCTGAAGTTTCTGATCAGGGCCTTATGGAATGAACAGCAATGCACAACCTCTGCATCTTCAAACAGCCCTAGGTTTAGTAAACTATAAGGATTGTACCCCCTGAAGGTCTCATATGCTGTTTCAGTTTAATTAGGCTATTAAAAAAACCCAAACCTGTTCTTGACATTTATCAACATATAGTGTTCTGTGGTTTTTGTGTGAAGCAAATTCATAGCTTCACTCTGTCTCTTTTTTTTTTGTGTGCAGGTAAACTGTATTTGAAATTACCCTTTATTTTATAGAAATTAGTTGAACCCAGTAAAATACCTCATCTAAATAACATTTTAAATATAAAGGCCTTGCTGATGTGTGACTAAATATTATGAGAACTAATCTATTAAGAACAGAACCACTAATTTCTTTACTAGAGAATCCTACAGCTTTATCACGTTGTGCTATGTTAAAGTAATGATGCATCATGCTCCCCATTAGTTAGTGAGCAAGAAACCCTTAGGGCAATTGAAATGAAACAACTTCACGTACAGAGTACCTGGCAAAAAATTACAAGGCTAGACAAGAAGAATGTTGCTACGCTGGAGGTCTCTAACCACAGTCTCCAGGAGCCCTGAGTCCTTGCTGTATGAGGGCAGTTGTTACAGAGAGTTCTTCCTTGTAGCAAAAGGATCTGTCTATTTAAGAATAAGGGCTGTTACCTAAGCAGTATATTGTATTTCTAAATTTATATTTGAAAGTGTCTGCACGAGATAGCTTTATTAATGTATTTCAGCATGGGATATTGAAAAAAATTCCTAAAACTCCTAAGTAATCTTTGATGTGCAAACCCCTTGTTTCATAATCAGAAAATAAAGAAGTTGATTAATAAACAAGTTGTCTAATAATAAGTAAATAAATGTCAAAATGTCAGAAGGTGTGTTCTGGAAAGATTGCTGTACATTTAAACTGATAGATTTAACAAAACTAGCGAAGAAGCTGGATGTCAAAGTTTGTTGAAAGATCATTTTGTAAAGAACTGCCTGGCTTCCCAAAGAAATGGAGGTAAGTTTTCAGAAGCCAAATTATGACTATAAAAATTAAACTTTTTTTTTTTCTGTAAATACGTAAATAGCTTTATCAGTGAATCAGAGAACAAGTTAAAATGAAATTCAATAATTTCTGTTATTCTCTCAGGTTTCATTCCTAAATCATAATTAGCAAATGTGTCTGCCATGGAATTTCCTTGTAAAATTTCCAATATGCCAGATTTTTAAAGAACAAAATTTGTGCTACTAATTGATTGCATGAATCATTTTATATGTGTCGGGAGGCAGAAATGGGAGATTTTATGAGGAAACATAACACATGAATGCAGACATTTTCTGCACTCAAATAGCAGAGCAAGACATAGAATATAAATAAACAGTGTGAAAGAAAAAATAAGTGTGAGGACTTTGCTACTATGCATCCTATACAGGTCAAAACTGTCAGGTAATTTTGGTGGATTTCATAAATATTTTGATACTTTGCATGAGATGACATTGATGGTAATTATCTTTTCATTGAAACGTTCTTTGTTTCCCACATACCCTGCTAGGTATCTGTATGTTATCCTTCATTGCAATTAAAGTTATATTTGTAGAGCTATTTTTCATAGAACTATGTATGTTCTATACACACATAGTACAGAACAACTATATGTGTAGAACTAGTAGGCATGTACAAGAAAAACTACAGGTTCAATAATTTTTGCTTGCCTTATTGCTTCAGCTTCTGAAGATGGAGGGGCAGACTGACTATTGAAAATTACTCAAGAGTGGTAGATTGAAGTGGCAATTACTCTTACACCCTTGACTGGAACTCTCTCTCATGCTCCTTTATAGCAACTGGTATGTTTCTTTCATTGTTGATTTACAGCAAGAAAATTCACGTGCTGAATCACCTTCAAGAGACGATGTATTGTAATTTTGGAAGCACAGCATTTCTATGCTGACACATCAGTTATTTTAATGTAGCATATTGAATTAAATTATTATCAATATTACTTTCTTACCCTTCTATCAGAGGCAACATTAATTCCCATATTAATGTACATATTAATATGTACACTTGAAATATGCTCTCAGATGTTGCCTAAGGTTATTTACCTCTTAAATCCTAGGGCTTGAAGTTCATAGAATTGTTCTCTCTCAGCAGCAAGTTACAAACTTTTGTCAATAGCAGTAGGACCTACAGGCTGTGATATTCTCCTTCATGGGATCCTGAGTTTAAATTAAAAATGCCAATAAAATTGGAAGGAGCAAGCCTATGAGTAACAATGTGTAGGGACAATATGTTTTGATTCTGCAGTCCTCTCTTAATGAGAGCTTTATAGCCAGTAATGAATTGTAGGGAGAAAAGTAGGGAGCAGAAAGTCTCTAAAGTCAGGTGTTTGTATAATTACTGATATTTTCACCTGGATCTGTTGTTTAAATGCCAGAACAGTAACAGATGTGTTACCATATTTAAATTTTACAGCTTTGTTTATAATTTCACTTTGTTAAAATTTTAATACTTTGAAGTACATTGTACAAGTGCGTGTGGCATAACTATTGCTAGAATTATTTAAAGGGGATTTAAAGAATTCTTTTCTTAGCCCTTTCCTACAGGGAGCCTTTCAAATTCATTTTACTGACTCTGAACCATTTCAATTTCTACTTGTATAATTTTACAAGAAATATGACAAATGTAACTGTTTTCCCAATGTTTTATGTCCCTAATGAGGAGCAAAAGGTCAAGAACTTTGGGATGGAGTGGGAAGCCAATTACTCTTGCTACTGTGCTTTGGAATACTGTTTGCAACTTGCACTCATTTTCTACCAGCAGCATTACAGGACAGTTAATTTCCTTAGAAACTTTATGAGGCTCAAAGGATTGATTTTTTGTATACTTTTTTTTAATGTTTGTGGTTCTTGCTTGAAAGTGGCTCCACAATATTCCCTCTGTATATGTGCATAGCATATATAACAAAAAAAAATCTTTTTAGACTATTTAGAGCTTGACAGTTAGATTATTTTTACGGTCATTAGGTGTTTTAAGCTGCAGATAGATGTCTGACAGATTTTTGAAAGCGCATGTATGCCTACCTCATAAGTAGAGCTGATACGCCTACCCTATGAGGTATTTGTTAAAATTCTAATTGCCTATCTGCTTGTTAGACACTTTAATTAAAAATCTAGTTCGAAATGTCATTAAGGGCTATGAAGGAAGGCAGTCACTGGAAAATAAAGAAATGGTCAGAAAGAAAAACAGGTCAATGCTATTAGCAAACTTGATAAATTCTTCTCATGTTTGGTTTTGCATAGCTGACTTGAAGGCTGGACACTGAGACACATAGAATGGTTTGGGTTGGAAGGGAGGTTTAAAGATCATATAGTCCAACCCCCTTGCCATGAGCAGAGACATCTTTCACTGGCTCAGGTAACTCGAAGCCCTGTGGTATAAGAAAAAAGGTGGGTAAGAGCTTTCTTTTCCCATATAATAATTGATTGAGTTTTCCCCATGTAAGGAGTAAGGCGAGAAGGCAGCAACCTGCTTTTGAAAATATTAGCCCAGGCTTCTGTTTAAGTAAGGCTTGTCAGCTCCCACTGAGACACTGGGCAAGTCTGTGCCGTAGGTTAAGATCACTTAAGCTAGCTCTGTCTGTGATGGCCCCAGAACTGGAAATACTGGGGCATGTGGGGTCAGATATTTAATCTTTCTGGCCAAACAGCTGTGCTGCTAAGTAACCTAATGGCTGTAAGTCCTCAGACGCATCCCGTAGTGCTTCATAGCACCAAGGGGGAGACAGGGACAAGTACTGCTCTCAGGCCAAGGGCAGCACTGCTGCCCCATGGGTCCCACCACCACACTGCAGGCCAGGCCTCAGCTGGATTGTTGCTCCTCGCAGTGGGGATTCACGATATCTCTGCTGTTCATGTGCTGTATCATCCAGGTGGAAGTCACGCTTCATCTGCCAGTGAACTGCATTCATGGCTTCTGTAATGTACTCCATTGCATGCTTTAAACATGCTCTTATAGCCTAGGAGTCTCAGACTTTGAGAGTTTTGAAGGTCATTTAGGATCAAGTGTAATAAAGGGTTTTAGCCACATAGTGAGCATCCCTGTCATAGAACCAGTAACCTTCAGCTGGAGTCCCTCTGCATGGGCCGTGGTGGAGATGGGAAAGAGAATCGATAGATTTAAGATACTTCAATCTTTCTTCCCAAAATGGCTAAAGACTGCAGAGATCTGCCTGAGATCTGCAGCCCTGTACCCTGTGTAGCCTGCAAAGGGGTTTCCGTTTGCCTTTGGACTGAAAGTGAAGGTCGTGACTCCCTTTTATCTTCCATTTCCTTTAAAGGTAAAATACAGGCATGGCTGAAGAACAGAGACAGGAATGCACTCATGTGCTAACCGTGAGTGTGCACATCTGTTATTTTGGTTCCATGTATCTTGATATTTTTTTTGTGGCTAATTATGGTACAGATTCCTGCAGAAGGTGTGCTCCCAGCTTAAGGGTAGTTTAGTGTTGTCACCAGAGCACCCTGTAGTGAGGGGGAGAGTTGGGAGTCAAACCCACAGCTCTACTCAGCCAAGGTTTCCCTTTTCTGGACTGAGTGCTCTTACCTACTCAGTTATGATATAAAATCTGGAGTCCAAATATTCTTGCTGTACTAGGAGTGAAAACACTTGATAGATCGAGCCTCTCTGTGAACATATGCAGAAGATCAAAGATGCCTGGGTTTTGCTTAGTTTCAGGGTACTGAGGAATTCAGCATAACTTGAAAGACGATGTACTGTGCCAGGGAATGAGATGAGGCCTGGAAGGATGAATGATCTTTGAATGAAATCCCTCTGCCAGTGGAAGCACCTGAAGCACTTAGAGTTGTAGAGGCTTGTGATACGTAAGCCCTATGAAAATGCTTAATCAAAGGAATTTATTTCCAGTAGTTCTTTTTCATTAAGTGCATGCTCATTTTCATGCATGTTCATAGACATTAGCTTTTCGGTTTCCTCGTTTGATACCCTCTCATATTAACCTGACATGCCAGGTGGCCAGTAAAAACACATGGTTCCATCAGACTGGAACAGAGCTACTTAATGCACTGCTAATTCTTCTCTTCCATTGCTGAGTTCTCTTCCTTTTCCTATCACATGTCATGGCCAAAGTCCATGGCTTATCTGAAAATTAATACACTTAAATGTCAAAGCCATCTGAGGATTACACAGTCCCTCTGACTTTTTTTTTTTCTTACTCTCACTTGGATGCCTCTGTACCTAACTAAAATAGTACTGGTAGTCCTAGAAATATCAATTGGTGGTTCAGCTTTTAATATGTCTTACATGCTCCCAATTTATATATGTGATTGATAGGAATCTGTTCTAAATCTTACGTGTTCCTTACCTAACTTTTTCTAACTTTAACAAAACCAAAATAATTTAAAGCATTTGAAAACAAGCATTTAGAGAAACCACTAGGTGAATGTGGCTATTTAAGTACCATACCAGCCAATTCAGGCAAATGAGAGTGGTTTCTTTCTAATAGCCTAGTACTTCGGGTAGAAATTTTGTCTGCGGGGGAGACCATTACATGAGATGCATGCTGTGGTAGAATTAAGCAAACTTCAAGCCATGATTCACTGACAGAACAGAAAATTGTATCCTTTAAGATCTAGAGTTTATATATAAAGAAAGAACTAAGCACTGTCTGATTAAAGACTGTGCTGGTATCCCTCTGTGATGTGACTAAGTGCAGTCATCAATGAACTTAATTCCTATGATCCAAAACCTTTGCTGATTTACTCTGGTGTAAATGAGCAGAAATTCCAGAGCAACCCTAGTTATATTTCAGTGTAATGGAGAGCATAAACCTCTGTAATGGCAGCACAATATGGCAGATTTTTGACTGCCACTTGACTCCAAATGCTGTTTTACTTGACCTTCAAATAGTACAGTCCCTTCTTAACAGTGTTTGCATTGCTCTTACTGAGTTACAGCATTTTATTTTTGTATTTGATTGTAGAGATACTATACTAAAGAGACTAGGATATAAATTGACCAATAAATGGTAACTGATTTCTTGAGTGGAGTTTAACTAGCAGAGTCTAAGCAGTTAAGTGATAGGAATGTTTTTGGTTGAGTGGTTTGGTTTTTTTTGTTTTACTGCCAGCATGACAGATCAAAGTTTTCTTGTGAATGAGGGTAGGGAGATAGATGGGTGGATTTTGGTTCTTTCTTTGGTTTCAATTTAATTGGATGGCTTAGGAGGATGCATTGTTTATTAGGCACAGACCACCATCAAACAAACAAATAAATACAAAACTCCTGGCAATTGTTTCTGAACATTTTGGTTTCTGTTTGTTTGAAATTTTTTTTTTTTGGTATCTTTAAGAACATAAGAGTATAATTCTGGTTTTAGTTTCTGCAGCCAAAAAATTGGAGTAGAGTTGCAGTGGCTTTTTTGTGTATAGGATAAATTCCAGCTTTCCTTTGCAAAACATGCCTAATGAAAACCTGAATAGGAATGCTGTAAGATGAGGGTGATGCTGTTCCCCTTTCAACCACAGCTACAGTCTTCAGACTAGATACTGTCCACAGCAGTGATTATGCACCTTAGACCCAAGCAAGAAAGTCTTATTTTGCCCTCATGTTCTCTCTTTGTCCTTTGGCAGAGAACTCTGCTATATTAATACTGCATATGGTCTGTCCTCACCTTTCCTCACCTAAGGTAGCAAGGAATTTTGATTTTCCTGGTGTGGAAATACATATTTATATATATACATGTGTGTATGTGTATATAATATATGCACACCCATGAATACTGCATTTTCAAAAGGTCTCACAAATAAAGTAATAAAATGATAAACTGAATGTGTTATGGTTGCACCATTTCTTGCTATGTGGTTTATACAGTCTGTGTCACAAAGTTATGCCTAGTAATGACATCTATTCTGTGGAAGAACTGACATGCAACAGTTCACCCTGTGATAAGAATGGCCAACTATTTTTGCTCTCTTTTACACTGCGGCAGCCTCTAAGAACATACTGGAGTGCCTGGCGAATTGACATATGAAATATGAAGGAGCTCAGTGTATTGCTATCTTTCACAGACTGCACTTCGCATTATGCTTTGGGTGTCTCATTCTAGTGACAGAGACAGTAAAAAGAACAGACAATGGAGTACAACAGTCTCTAAATCTGTTGTGTGATATAATGAAAATGGGAAATGATGCAGTATACACCTGAGTTATTCTCAGTACAGTCTTTGGATTGAGATTCTTCAATGTTGTGCTGTCATAATTCAGACTAGCCACAGAGAATTCTTTAGGTAGCGCTGGTGGCTGATGAATTCCCAGGGCTCCTGGCACATGTTGTCGAGGGATTGTGTTTAATGTTGAATGCCTTTGTTCTTTAAAATCCATCCCTGTTTCATGAAAGGAAAATGAGAAAACACTACTTCTGGAAAGGGTGGTTCATACCTGCTGCCACATTTAGAAGTAATGCCAGGGTGCTATGGCCAGACAAGGAATCAAACCTCTTTTTTTTTTTTTTCCCCCCCCCCCTCCCCCTTGCAGATATGAATCTAACTCATTTTTCAGTCAAGTGAAAGTGGAGAATCAAGAAAATAGTTGGGTTGCATTGGCTTGATCTAGTGTCCATTGGCGACTCTCTTTATTTGCGTGTTTTGTTTTAGGTTTTCTGAGTAACCATCTGCCCTCACCCTCTGTTCTCCTAACTCTTTGCCAGCTCTTTTCTGGTGGAGAAACAGCAATACAGTTCAAATACTGTCTCATTTGAGTCTGTTAGCTACGCATATACTGCTTCCTATAATTCTAAGCTTACTGCTTGCATCTGTGTCTGTTAGAAAATGCATAAAAGTCAGGTAAGTCCCCAGATGGCTTCCCTTTATATTCCTCCTATTAAATATCTTTCCTCCATTTCTTAAATTAAGTGTTTCGTATTTGGACAGTAGATCAAGCTGGCCATACTGCTGTAACTAGCATTTTAAAAGAATAGGTATTTTTTCTGAGCGCTTCATATAGCTAGTAGCAAAGTCCCCGCAGTTGGGGAACTACTTAGCATGTTTCATCATCATTTTCACTTGCCTTTCCTAGAAGTGGTATTTCAAATTTGTCTTGTCTTTTGTGGTTTTGGCTTCTAAATATCTTGTCAGCTCTGATGCTGGAAATCGCAAGTTTAGCATGTTAGCTGGAGAGGAAGTAGAATAGATGAGTAGAAAAGAAGGTCATGGAAATAAAGCAAGCCAATTCAAGTGGACACAGTGGGTGGCAAAACCTCAACAGGTGCAGAGTGTGTTACCCTAGGAAACAGCTTTATGTTACAAGCCGTGCAATATAATGCACTTTCTGTTTTGACAACCCTGTGCCTTCAGCCTCATGCTTAATAAAGCACCTAGACCTGTATTCTGCTCCCTCTTGTGTCTTGCTGCTTAATTATACGGTATCTGTTTGATATTTGATCATATTTTTCTGCAGGAACAGTTTTGAAAATAATTACTCAACATGAGCATAGAATTATTTTAGGGTGGTTTACAGTGACAGTTTCCTGAGCGAGTGACATTTCTGCAGGGGGAGAGGCACGGTGAATCGCCAATTCATTGAGAAAGTTGTATTTGGAGAGGTGGTGTGCATGGATGGAAGACTGTTTTACAAGTACAAATTTGAGCTTTCTTCTTTAAAAAGAACAGAAAAATGCTAGGGAAAAAAAAAGAGTTATAGGCTCAGGATCCTTGTCTGAGCTATTATTATTAGACATGAAGAATGCTAACTAACAAAGCCCAGATATCTGAGAAACAGGAGGTCTGACATCTGTATTTTGCTTCCATTTCTTGGTGCTGCTCTAGGTGTCAGAAGACCCAAAGAAGGCAGAGACTGTTGTGTCTTCTGTGGCAGAAGCGGATGCTCTCTGCAGATGGAGGAGCTGGCTGAAAGCCCTGAGGCCTGGTGCTTCCATTCCCAGGGCAGGGGTGCCGAGGGCTGTGCTGTTTCCTCAGACCTCGCACTCATTTTTGTCTGCTGCAGCTGTATTGTTTTCATTCCCTTTGGTCTCTATTTGCCAGTGCTGGAGCCCAGTTTTAAACACCACCACTAGATTGTAGTGCCTCTACTTTTCTTTCAGGTTTCTGGGTTTTTTTTTTAAGGTAGGTGAGCATGCAGAGAGTGATAGTGTCAATACTAAGGGCTGTGAGAGTGATTCCAAATTCAGTGCTTATTTCTCCTGAAAAAGCCATTGGACACCTGTAAATAGCACTAAAAAAGCAACTAGGGAAAAAGATACCTCTTTCATCTAAAAACACCCCTGACTAATACGGATTTATGAATTTTAATTTTTTGTCCCCATCCAAATGACAAACACCAAAAGTGTTTTTTCCTCTAATTTTTGAGGGCTTTTTCCTTTTGCAATAGAAGACTAGAATTTCCCAAGAAAAATATTTCTCAGGATTTTGTAAACATAAGTTTTTAAGCATGTTTTGCCTTACTGCAGCATTCAGTAATGAAAATATTGATCTTATTAACTGTGCTAATTAGAGCTGAACAAAATACCTCCAGCAACAGCTAGTGAATATGCAATGGAATAACAATTCTGAAATTGCTTTGCCAGTGTTTGCAGGAGATGAATATTGTCAGGGATAAGTTTGCTATCAGGAACATTGTGAAAAGGGAGCATGGTAGATATTTGCACACTTTAAATTCATTTTTTGGTATTAGAAGTTTCTCTTGTAAAATCAAATAATATCTCTCTGTTTTTTTCAACCAATCTGCTTAGTAGGAGAAACAGAATTAAGCAGTTTTTTGCTACAAAAATTCAAATCAGAGTAATCTCCAGTTGCCATAGCCTGTGAGTACTGTATTTACAAACTGTCTAGAGAAGGAGGTAAGCCTCGGATAGTTGGGAACTACGAAGTGGTGATATGTGTGAAGAAATTGCTTGCTCTCTTCTGACAATGACTCTGTGTACAACATATGATGCTAAATGTTGAGCATGCACTGGGTTTACAGGAAATATGCTTTAATGTATATTGAAATAGTGTTTTTAGTATGCAGGGAAAGATGGTTCTATAAAATACTTTGTGAAAAGGCTGAAGATTCAATTTACTAATAGAGTGAGATTCCACTGAGCTTTGAAGTAATAAGTCATGTTTGCTTTTGAGTACCAGTTGTGTAATACACTTTTCTTTTAGCAGGTGGCAAAAATGTCGATGAAGAGAGATTCTGGGCCCATTCCTTTTAGACATATCCAGCAATGTCAGTATTGAGAATTCACTCTGAGCTATTAAATTTTGTTCTACCATCTTTTAAACAACAAGTCTAATTCTGGCTTGTGTTCCTGCAATAGAGCTAAGAGTTACCACTGTTGTAATGAACCATTTCATTACTAAAATGTTGCAGACATTTTAAGCATTATACACAGTACTCATATGATTAATTCATTAGTTTATTAATTAGTTATATTTAGTTCTAATTATTTAGTTAATGTTTGTAGAGTGTTTTTCAAATGTAAAATGGTAAGTATGTGTTAGAGATTTTCATTAATACTCTGAAGCCATGAAGTTTTTTTATTTATTTTGCACATGTAGAAGAGTTTGGTTTAGACCTGCTTCTAACTTGTGCGGACAGAATGAAAGATATACCAAATTTATGATGCTGTAGTGGCCAAAAGCAGACAGAATTAAATCCGAAGTCTGGCATGTGCTCTTCAAAATGAGGCATTTTGCCATGTTTTTGTTGGAGAAGCACTAACTGTTGGGTAATAAGAATGAAACTTCTTAATTAATAACATCAACTCTTGTGTGTTTTTTATCCAGAATAAGGAATTAGCTAATATTTTTTTTTCTTTTTTTTAATGCTTAGTTCCTTGGCCTATGTTATACTGTGGATTTATGTTCTAGTATCTCAGTTCTTCATGTACTTTCCAACCCTTTTTCTGCAACTCGAAAGAGTTCATTCATGATGGTTTCATTTTAGGCACCAGACCCACAAAGTCTCTGGCATATGGGAATGTTGGCGGGATGACTCACATGCATAAAATAAAGCTTGTGTTTAACTAATTGTAGGATCAGAGCTTTAGTCACTAGTGGAAATGTATATTTGATTTCCTCCTGAAATTAGCATAACAGAGAGGGAAAGATACATTCCTAGTTTGAGAGATGGAGAGAGGGTGGTGGTCAGGGAACAGGCATATGTCCCTGCTCCTCAAGCGTTTTGTGGTGGGTTGACCCTGGCTGAATGTCAGGTGCCCATCAAAACTGCTCTATCACTCCCCTCCTCAGCTGGACAGGGGAGCAAAAATATAACGAAAGGCTTGTGGATCGAGATAAGGACAGGGAGATCACTCAGTGATGACCATCATGGGCAAAACAGACTCAACTCGAGGAAAAAAAAAAACTCTGTTCAGTTTTGGGCCCCGCACTACAAGAAGGACGTTGACGTGCTCAAGGGTGTCCAAAGAAGGGCAAGGAAGCTGGTGAG